>NC_090322.1:234661207-234964237 GCF_040869045.1 Eurosta solidaginis
ACGCCCATTGTCCAAAATTTTTCTAATTTTCTATTTTGCGTCATATGGTCAACGCACCTACAAAGTTTCATCGCTTTAACCGTCTTTGGTAATGATTATCGCACTTTTTCGGTTTTTCGAAATTTTCGATATCGAAAAAGTGGGCGTGGTTGTAGTCCGATTTCGTTCATTTTGAATAGCGATCTGATATGAGCGCCCAGGAACCTACATACCAAATTTCATCAAGATACCTCAAAATTTACTCAAGTTATCGCGTTTGCAGACGGACGGACGGACGGACAGACGGAAGGACGGACATAGCCAAATGAATTTATTTTTTCACCCAGATCATTTTGATATATAGAAGTCTATATCTATCTCAACTAGTCTATGCCGTTACGGATTACCGTTATGCGAACAAAGTTAATATACTCTGTGAGCTCTGCTCAGCTGAGTATAAAAACGGCTGCTCATACCCGCGCGTCCATCCGAAACTGGGGGCCCGATCCATAGTAATTCTGCGCGGAACACCGTGAATATACTGTCAAATATTTCCTTTCATAACAATGAAATGAGACAATCACCTATTGAACAGAAATATCTGCTGTTTTAATTTTGGCCAGCTAGATTGATCAAATACCCCACCGTTGAGCGTCGCCACGTCCCTATTCCGATCAAGCCTTACACAACATTTCTATAGCCCCCAAAAAAATAAATCCCTTGTAACAAAATTCGAGTAATTTATCTGAAATGAACTGTACAGTTGAAACTCACGCTGAGTATATAATGTTCGGTTACCCCCGAACTTAGACGACCTTTACTTGCTTATGTTTAATTTAGCTATTAGTTCATTTATTTTCTATTTAGTTTTTTTTTTTGGCTCAGGTAAAGGCGGAATCCATTGGGGGAACAAAATAATATTTTTCTCCTCATTCGAAAGTTCGAAATATGAGAAAGGGTGAGTATAGCCTCATGCGTACAAGGAATGTACAAGTATGCGTAAGAACGCCAAAAATTTTTTTCATACTTTTGACGGTCACACGCTAATTTTTATGAGCGCCTGGTGATATAAAAAATGTTCCCTGCAAATGATCCTCCTCCTGGTTTGCAGTCGATATGGGTCCAGAGCGCTGAAAGAGCAAGCCAAGCGATTTCATTAATTGTTTGTAAACAAAAATTTATTGCTGACTCCTGGACGGAGAAACTTGTATGCAGGCTTCTTACAACTGCTAAGTGTCCAAGCGATTTTAAGTTTGCATGCAGTTTGTTGTAGCAAAAAGAAGAGATCAATAAGTAAGTAGGGTTGTGCTACCACGGGATGTCTACATATGTCACCAAAAAATCATTTACACCGCGAGGTGAGAGTAATCCCAATAAAGGTGAGAAACGAAAAGCTGAACAAACAGTTTCTGTTGAATACCCAGTCATCTCGGCATTTCGACAGACATCTGATTTAAAATACTCCATCTCCCCGTGACATAAGGAGTCATCTCCGCAAGAAATATCAAGAAAACCGACACAATAGAATTCACCCCTGTGAGCTGAAAAAGAAAAAAAGATTCTCAGAAACATCCACAAAGAGTCCGAATAGCACCCTGTTTTGAATGACAAATATCCGAAACTCGCTATTGAGGAAAGCAATCTCCCCGGTAAGACGCGCGTCACTCTGGCAAAACTTCGATCTGTATATTGTAATAAGTTAAACTCTTACTTAACCATAAACAACCCCGATATACACAAAGTATGTCCCTCATGTAATGTGTCCCCACATGGCACCAACTACCATTCCAACTGCAATGCGGAAAAAACGCCTCTAACACCCGTATCTCTTTGATCCAAACCTGTTCAAACTGCAAGTTTCCTTGGCCTACCTTTTTGCACACCTTTTGGATGGGGCGAAGCACTTCTACAACAACAACAAGCATTCATTCTTCTTAATATGTTCTTTAGAGTTGTAATTGTAGTCACTAGCCTGGGAATGTTGTACATGCTTAGAGATGAAATAATTACGGAATTTTTTTTAGGCTAATGTCGTGGTTATTTTGGTATCATTTTACAATCTACTTACTTACTTAATTGGTGCTCAACCGTCTAAACGGTTATGGCCGAAAATAAATGGAAGGCGCGATAACCTCCGAAGAGATCTAAGGCCGAGCTTCTCTTCCAATTTGCGTCGTGCTCCTTTTGATTTTCCCTACAAATTGGCCGAACGGGACCTACATGTTTTATGCCGACTCCGAACGGCATCTGCAAGGCAGATGAGTTTTCACTGAGAGCTTTTCATGGCAGAAATACACTCGAAGCGCTTGCCAAACACTGCCGAGGGGCGACCCCGCTTAGAAAAATGTTCTTCTAATTGCAAAACCTTATTTCTAAAATTCTGGATGTTGCTTTGCCCGGGGTGCGAACCTAGGGCATACGGTGTGGTAGGCGGAGCACGCTACCATCACACTACGGTGGCCACAACCACTTTCGAGTTTACTCTCGGAATTATTTTTGAACTAGTTTTAATATAAATTCCATCACTGCGGTATTATATCCGCTAAGTTTCCAGTTTCGTGATCAAATACGGGTATGTTGCGGGATTATTTCGAAATTGTTTCCCAGATTTCAGGATTACCCCGTAATCACTTGCGGCTTCTTTTCGAAATCGCTACGGAAAAAATGTCAAGACTGCTTCGAGGTCGAATCGGCATACAGAATATTTTCAGATTTACTTGCGAAATCAGTTCAATATAATTTTGGGACCAATACGAAGTTATTTTCAGCAACATTTTAATATTATTGAGATTAATTTTTAATTTTTTTTGGAATTACTTTAAACTAATTTCGTGACTATTCGGGACGCTTTCCCTAAACTTAAGAGTTTTGGTAAATACCTTACACTTAATCTAACATTTTATATTGTCATGAAAACACGTGAAAAAAAGTGAATGTAATACAATTTTGTTGTTTTTGCAGAGCATTATTATTCTACAATTCATTACATATTTTAATATTTCATATTTCGTAATTTCCTTTATAACGAAGGTTAAAGCTCCCAAAACATTTTGGCTCTATGCGACATTATTGACCATACGCCTGCTGATTGCATTACTTTTTCTGAAGTTTTGGTTGTGATTTGACTACTGATCCTCCTTGTTGTACATTTTTCGGAGATCGTAGACTTTGTGAACTCCCATTATTTGGTTCCACTACTAGATGTACCATCATTAAACTCAACAATTTCACCATAAGCATCAAAAGTACATACTGCACCACTTTCATCACCTTCATCACTTTCATCACCTTCATCACCTTTACCACCTTTACCACCTTTACCACTTTTACCACCTTTACCGCTTTTACCACCTTTACCACCTTTACCAAAGATACTTCCAAAGGCTAATTTACGGTCAGTTACAACATCCTCAGCAGGACAATCTTGTTGTTGATCATGTGCCTTTCCACGTTGAGAAGGATCATTTGCAAAGTCAGTTTGGCTATCACGGTTAGATGAAACTTCGTTCACAATCAACACTAAAGCTAGTAGGGCAGCTAGTAAAGCAGTAAGCGGTCTCATTTCTGTTTAGAGACAAAGTTAATCGAAGTTGAATATATAACTGTAGAAGGCTTGACACCAACGGTCCTTTTATACGAAAAAATATGACTCCAAATTTCATGCGCACAAAGGAATTTACTTGCAAAAGATATAAACGTATTGAAATATGTTTGTTTATTCGTCAAGACTGTTTATTTAAGATTGCAAGACAATGAATGAAGTGAATAAAAAACTTAGCATTTGCTTTAAATAAATTTAGCTTTAATGTTGAAGTTGTTTGTACACAATTTTCTGAAAGCTTGAAGAAACAACGTTTGCTTATTTTTTATTCACACGACACAATGGGAACTTAATTAAGTTCTCGTTAGCAATCATTTTGTGTGCTTTTCAGTTCAACAAATAAATGAATTACTGATAAACATAAGACCGGGTCGGTCCTCACACAAAAAAAAAAGTTATGAAAGTCCGCCCCTAAATTTGAAGCTTATGTTGAGAGGGTTTCGGAAAAAATATTTGAAATTTTTTTTTCCTTCGAAATTGTTTTTTTTATAGTAGCTTGGCTATTTGAAATTCGAGTTTTTTAATTGATACGTCATTGTTTTGTCATGGAAATCTGCATATTTTCCTTTAATGTCCTTTCGAGCTATGCAGTCGCTTTTACATAATTATGTCACCCCCCAAAGTATCCTTCTTGTTTTACCAGATAAAAGTCATTAAAAATTGATGATATTGTTGCTTTTGAACCATTTCCCCAGGTCAATAAACTATTTATGGCTACTAGTCAACCTGACTCTTATTGCATGTTATTCAATATGTGCGTATAAAAAGCAGTTAACATATTATTTATTGACATATCGTGTATATGTATATACTCTTACGTGTAATGCTTATTTGTGGCATCAGTAAGGCTTAAAGTTTACTTAGTGAAACTAGTAAGCGATGGTCATATTGCGAATTAGTCTGCAATTGCTGTCAGCTACGAAAAGCGCATGGGTAATTTTTTTGGGAAGATTAGAAAGCCGCGAACAATACAAAAAACTTGATTCGCATCAAAACTGATAAAATATTGTTTGCCAAACCATTAACGAGGAACGACGCTGGTTAGAAAAATGCGTCATAATTGAAAAAAAAAAACTTTTTCAAAATGTTTAATGTTGCTTTCCCGGGATTTGAACGCAGAACCTTTATTGTGGTAGGCAGAACACGCTACAATCACACCACGGCGTCAAGATCTATCCCTATAATTTTATGTTGAAGATCACTGGTTACCCCTCCTAACTAAAGCCTTATCGAATTTGGGGCCTTCTTCTCTGCGTTGGCTGTCAACCCGACCTTAGATGCCCAGGTATCAATATCCCTATATCCGCCCTATCCATCAAGGAGCTAATCGTTGCAAGGCACTTAACACTTATGACAATTGCAACGTCATCTGCGTAAGCCGTAAATTTTACGGGTCCCTCATCGAATCGCCTGAGCAGTTGGTTGATGACCAGCGTCCACAGCAGAAATGGTAGCACCCCTCCTTGCGGCGTGCCCCTGTCCATTGATTTCGTGGCCTCATACAATCGCCATTGTGATGTAATCTTCCTGCAATTTAGCATGCAGCCGATCCATCTGGTTAAGGCTGGATGTACTCTAATGTAATTAAGACCAGACATAATCGCCCATTTAGAAACATTGTTGAAATCCCCGGCAATGCCTAAGAAGACTCCTAGAGCATATTCCTTATATTCCAGGGCTTTCTTTAAGCTTATTACCACCCTATTCAATGCGGTGTCTACCGTCTTGCCTTTGGTGTACGCATGTTGTGTTGTGGAGAGCAGCTTTTCATCCACGTTGGACTTTATGTACACATCATCAGCGTCTCAAAGGTTTTGAGCCGAAATGATGTAAAGCTAATGAGTCTATAGTCTTTTGGATGCATATGACCGATCTCCCCGCCTTTGGTAGGAAAGCTACGCGAGCAGTTCTCCAAGAGTGCGATACATGATTCACCCATCTAATATTATTTTAAGCCATTCCACGACCGCTCTTCTTGAAACTTGTAGCATGGCCGGGAATATACCATCTGGGCCCGGTGATTTAAACTTAGGAAACGTCTTCACCGCCCACTCAATCTTGGTTTCGGTCACCAAGCCCGGCACTACCCGCTCCGTGATCGGAGTGTTGGTGCTGTCTGCTAGCTCTTCTAAATCATCTCCGATGGGAAATGTGTAGCAAAAAGCACCTCAAGGGATTCCTCACTATTACGTGACTATAACCCGTTCTCTTTCCTTATTAGTCCCTGGACTATGTTGTCCCCTGCTAGGACTTTTTTCAACCGTGCTGCTTCGTTAGAGCACTCTATGTCCGAACAGAAACTTTTCCATGAGATTCTCTTCGCGCTGGAAATTTCACGCTTGTAGACCCTCAGTAGATCCCTGTATTCGTCTCGACACGATTCGCTTTCCGCGGTCTTTGCTAGCTTACACATTTCTTTTACCTATCTTCTTAGAAGAGTCAGCTCATTGCTCCACGATGGCGACTTTGCTTTTCCCCTGAATCTTCTTAGAGGGCAAGCTTTGTTATAGGCAGTCATAAGCGTCCTTGTTAGAAATTCATTAGACTCCTCCAGTTCCTCCACATTGGCAAACTCTTTGGGTTGTCCCAGTTTTTTTTTCTACCTATTTCAGGAATTTAGTCCAGTTCGTTGACCTAGGGTTTCCCTTCTCCACCCTCTTTAGGGGGATGCTGAGGGTGATATACGGATGGTCGGAGAAGGATAGTATATCAAGAACCATCCAATAATACATTGATATTTCATGTTCGGAGCTCAATCAAGAACATTGCAGGATGTTGGACCAATGTATGTAGGGACACTTTCCCTGTTGGTTATTTGGTTTGCAGGATGTAACAAAATAGAAATTCGCCTCTCTCGTTCATATCTCCTCCTCCCCACGCATTGTGGTGCGCATTTTACCAACCTTCATTTGCGCCCTTCGTCCTGTACTAGCCGCTTGCACTCCATCGGTGGAACCTGCGCAGCATAGGCCATGTAGCAGGATGCTCGGATAAATGACTGCTTATTCTTTTGCTCAGCGGCCACAACTACGACGTCCACAGAAGTGTAATTGGGCAGCATATATGAATGCAACTGATTCATTGCCATGACTACAGCTCGCACCCGTCCTTCCTTTAGCGCGTGGTATACGCCAAATCTGAGCGCGCTGAGTCCAGAAACCTTTCCCCCAGATGAGAGCCATGGCTCCTGGATCAAGGCCACGTAAAACGAACTCTCCTCAAGTGTAAGGAGGAGTTCGATCGACGCCGCTTTGCCGTGTTGGATGTTTAGCTGTAAGACCCGCAGCACCATTGGGCTGTTTGTCCCCCTCCAGCATTTTCGTCGTAAAGTCGTCGGCCTCCCCTTGCCCTTTTGGTTTAGAGTATTTGAGGCCTCCTTCAGCCTCACGTAAATGCTGTGCCGGGTGTCCCTCTGTGCGATTCGCAGCACCGTTTGACTGTTGGTTGTCTTCTAACACCTTCGTGGCGACGTCGGCTCCCTCCACCTGTCCTATTGCTCTTAGGCTTTTGAGGTCCTTTTCGACTTCGCCCACTTCTAGCGTATTAGGA
Source organism: Eurosta solidaginis (assembly GCF_040869045.1). Classification (NCBI taxonomy): domain Eukaryota; kingdom Metazoa; phylum Arthropoda; class Insecta; order Diptera; family Tephritidae; genus Eurosta; species Eurosta solidaginis. The sequence goes on from NC_090322.1 coordinate 234,668,337, forward strand.
TTGTTATCCTCGCGACTTCTTTTTCTGAGACGCATGTAAATTTTGCATGTACCCCAGCAAATTTTGGCAAGCTGCGTGTACAATATATCCTCCGCCTGCTTGTTTATTTGAAGATGTAGAACTGACCTTCCTCCGTAAGCCGAGATACAGTAAGTACCTTCCAATCCTGCGTCGGTATGTTCGTATTGTGATTCTGCAGAAGTCGCAGTGTATCCTCCGACTTCATCACGCATGGTATCCATACCTTAAATTTTTGTACCGTGGGGATTTGCGCTTTATCCACCAACTCAAACCGCGCGTTCGTGCTTTGTCTTTGGAGGTTTAGGACTACTTCCTCCAGCCACCGCAAGCTCGCGATGTTGTCGCATACTATCATCTTCACACCATTATACCCCTCATACTCATCTTTTTGGAAAATCCGGAGTATTAGCGTTAACTCCCTTTAGCACCTCCGAGAAAGCCGGAGTCGTAGCGTTATCACACTTTGACTTCTCTCCTACTTCCGTAGTTGGCACTTAATCATTTTTGATGTCCTCCCTCTGACTCGTAGCTTTCGAGGTACTTGATACCTTGCTATTGGGGTCCATCTGCCTTACAGCTTTAGGCCTGGGTCATTCCTGGCTGTTGAAAGCAGGCTTGTCGCCTTCCGGCGAACGTTGCCTGTTCATTCTGCCATTCGAAGCTTTTTCCTCCTCGCACCGCTTGCAGTACCACTTTAAGTTACATTGATTAAAAACTACAAAACGAAGTCTAGCCAAGAAATATATAGGTAAAAGAGTTTGTTAAGTTTATATTTTCATTCTCTACCATTAGCATAAAAGACAATATACAAATTTTAATGTAATATCTTTGTAGCAAATTTATTTATTTTTTGTTGAGTATAAGACGTACTTTATCTAAAATGCGGATTAAATCTGCAAATGCAAAAATATTTTCGGACAAATTTGCCATTAATTGTTATAAATAAATTTAGGTAGCTTCGAAAAAAGTTAACTCAATATTTGTGATTTCATGTTTTTTTGAAACCAACTAAAATAAAAAAAAACGAATCTGTTAAATAAAGACCTATGTATTTACGGGTAAGTGAAATTTGCCACAAAAAATGGGCCGGTCAAAAATTAATTCTATTTAAAATTTTTTTGTTTTGGAACAATTTTTTACGATTTTGGTAGAGGCCACTATATGTAAGTGGCAACAATGGGAAACAAGGTTTTATTCTTTAACCGTCTGGCACGTACGCATATGTATGTAGGTGAAACATTTGAGCAACACTGCGTAGTCGCTTTTCGAATTCGGTGTGGTTACATGATATGCTGGTTTGTGTTTTGGAGCGCTTGCATACTTGGTCCTACAGATGGCGCGCTTTTATGCACAACAGTAAATTTCGATATTGCAGAGATTGTTCGAATTTAAAAAAACTGTTTCTATTAATTATAAACAAAAATAGGCCAATATGCACTGCGGCTGATCCATACGAATCGATTCATATAATTTTTATATGATTTTACGTATGCTAACTATGCGAAACAGCCTGTCAGTTGATTGTATGGACATTTTGTTAGCGTATTAATATATAAATAGTTTACCGTAATATCATCCAAGTTGGCGTCAGCCCTTCTGAGCTATTGTTATAAGCCGGAGAATTGAACTTCTGAAAATGAAAAAAAAAAAAACGTTGGCAGCGTTTTCTCAAAAAATTAAAATGTTGTATTATATATGTTAACAATAAAACGTGCGATAATTAATTAATTTGTACCCATAAATGACATAAGCGGTGCTATAACTTCTAAATTTATTGACTTGAGGAAAAGGGTCCAAAAGCAACAATGTCATCAATATGGAAATACTTTCGTATGATTAAACAAAATGGTTACTTTAGCGGAGATGAAATCCAATTAAGTGACCTAATCAAGTTAAAACGACGTTATAGCTCGGAGGACATTATATGCAAATATGCAGTTTCAAGATCAAAACAATAACGTTTCAATAGCTGTGTTTTTTTTACATCTATAAACGTTTACGCTTAAACTTTATATGGGATGTTAAGCGTCAAACTTTTTCTACTCTACTGAAATTGCCGCGAATAAAATTAGTACTACTAAATTTCAGTACGCACTATACTCAGATTCAACTGAAATATGTGCCTATGTATCAACTCTTAAAATGGTGCAAACGTAAACGTATACGCGTGTAAAAAAACTGGATTTCAAATAACAAAACAAACAAAAACAATTTCGGTTGTATTTCGAAGGATCAAAAAAATAAAAAATAAAACTTCCGAAACCCTCTCAACCTAAGCTTCAAATTTAGGGGCGAGCTATCGCAGTTTTTTTTTTTGCGACCCAGTCTAATAAACGTAGTAAACACGTCAGCGTATGCTATAGGTCTATGCTCAACTGAGCAAAGCTCACAGAGTATATTAATTTTGTTCGCATAACGGTATCCCGTAACGGCATAAACTAATCGAGATAGATATAGACTTTTATATATCAAAATGATCTGGGCGAAAAAAGAAATTAATTTAGCCATGTCCGTCCGTCCGTCCACCCGTCTGTCTGGAAACACGATAACTTGAGTAAATGTTGAGGTATCTTAATGAAATTTGGTATGTAAGTTCCTGGGTACTCATCTCAGATCACTATTTAAAATGAACGAAATCGGACCATAACCACGCCCACTTGTTCGATATCGAAAATTTCGAAAAACTGAAAGCCATCAAACTTGGTAGATGGGTTGACCTTATGACGCAGAATAGAAAATTTTTAAAATTTTGGACAATGGGCGTGGCACCGCCCACTTTTAAAAGAAGGTTTTGAAAGCTGTCGTTGCAGATATCACGAAGAAATTTGGCAGGAACGTTACTCCTATTACTTTATGAGTTTTACATAAGAATTAGCAAAAGCGGATGACGAACACACCCACTTTAAAATAAAATTTGGAACTCAAATTTTAACAAAAATTGAATTTTCTAATATATAACAAGTAAGGAAGGTTAAGTTCGGGTGTAACCGAACATTACATACTCAGTTGAGAGCTATGGTGACAATATAAGGGAAAATAACCATGTAGGAAAATGAACCGAGGGAAACCCTGGAATGTGTTTGTATGACATGTGTATCAAATGAAAGGCATTAAAGAGTATTTTATGAGGGAGTGGGCCATAGTTCTATAGGTGGACGCCATTTAGGGATATAGCCATAAAGGTGGATCAGGGTTGACTCTAGAATGCGTTTGTACGATATGGGCATCAAACGAATGGTGTTAATGAGTATTTTAAAAGGGAGTGGGCCTTAGTTCTATAGGTGGATGCCGTTTCGAAATATCGCCATATAGGTGGACCAGGGGTGACTCTAGAATGTGTTTGTACGATATGGGTATCAAATTAAAGGTATTAATGAGGGTTTTAAAAGGGAGTGGTGGTTGTTGTATAGGTGGTCGCATTTTCGAGATATCGCCATAAAGGTGGACCAAGGGTGACCCTAGATTTTGTTTGTACAATATGGGTATCAAATGAAAGGTGTTAATGAGAGTTTTAAAAGGGAGTGGTGTGAAGGCGTTTTCCAGATATCGACCAAAATGTGGACCAGGGTGACCCAGAACATCATCTGTTGGATACCGCTAATTTATTTATATATGTAATACCTGTCAAGATTATAAGGGTTTTTAATTTCGCCCTGCAGAACTTTTTCATTTTCTTCTACTTAATATGGTAGGTGTCACTCCCATTTTATAAAGTTTTTTCTAAAGTTATATTTCGCGTCAATAAAACAATCCAATTACCTTACCATGTTTCATCCCCTTTTTCGTATTTGGTATAGAATTATGGCATTTTTTTAATTTTTCGTAATTTTCGATATCGAAAAAGTGGGCGTGGTCATAGTCGGATTTCGTTGATTTTTCATACCAAGATAAAGTCAGTTCAAGTAAGCACGTGAACTAAGTTCATTAAAGATATGTCGATTTTTGCTCAAGCTATCGTGTTAACGGCCATGCGGAAGGACAGACGGACGACTGTGTATAAAAACTGGGCGTGGCATTAACCGATTTCGCCCATTTTCACAGAAAACAGTTAACGTCATAAAGTCTATGCCCGTACCAAATTTCAAAAGGATTTGTTAATTTTTGTTCGACTTATGGCGTTAAAAGTATCCTAGACAAATTAAATGAAAAAGGGCGGAGCAACGCCCATTTTGAAATTTTCTTTTATTTTTGTATTTTGTTGCACCATACCATTACTGGAGTTGAATGTTGACATAATTTACTTATATACTGTAAAGATATTAAATTTTTTGTTAAAATTTTACTTTAAAAAATTTTTTTTTTAAAAGTGGGCGTGGTCCTTCTCAGATTTTGCTAATTTTTATTAAGCGTACATATAGTGATAGGAGTAACGTTCCTGCCAAATTTCATCTTGATATCTTCAACGACTGCCAAATTACAGCTTGCAAAAATTTTAAATTACCTTCTTTTAAAAGTGGGCGGTGCCACGCCCATTATCCAAAATTTTACTAATTTTCTATTCTGAGTCATAAGTTCAACTCATCTACCAAGTTTCGTCGCTTTAGCTGTCTTCTGTAATGAATTATCGCACTTTTTCGGTTTTTCGAAATTTTCGATATCGAAAAAGTGGGCGTGGTTATAGTCCGATATCGTTCATTTTAAATAGCGATCTGAGATGAGTGCTCAGGAACCTACATACCAAATTTCATCAAGATACCTCAAAATTTACTCAAGTTATCGTGTTAACGGGCGGACGGACGGACGGACATGGCTCAATCAAATTTTTTTTCGATCCTGATTATTTTGATATATGGAAGTCTATATCTATCTCGATTCCTTTATATATGTACAACCAACCGTTATCCAATCAAACTTAATATACTCTGTGAGCTCTGCTCAACTGAGTATAAAAATCGTCTGTCACGGTGTTAGAGGCTTAACTCCTCCGAAACGGCTGAACCGATTCTCTTGAAATTTTGTGAGCATATTGGGTAGGTCTGAGAATCGGCCAACGTCTACCTTTTTTTTCGCTACGTACCTGGGGTCTTGAGATCAAAACGTGGACCCGGGCACCCTTAGAATTTGTTTATACAATGGATATCAAATGAAAGCTGTTGATGTGTGCTATAGTACAGGATAATTTTCATACAACTGGGAGGCTAGGGTCTCCAGATATAGCCCAAAACGTGGGCCCGGTTACCCCTAGAATGTGTTTATACAATGGATATCAAATGTAAACTGTTGATGTGTGCTTTAGTACAGAGTAAGTTTTATGCCTCTGGGTGATTAGGGTATATATATAGGCCAAAACGCGGACCGGGATACACCTAGTATATATTTTTACATGATGGGTATCAAATTGATGTGTGCTATAAAACAGTGTAAGTTTTACACCGCTGAGTGACTAGGGTCTCGAGATATATTCCAAAACATGGACCCGGACACCCCTAGAATGTGTGTACTATGGATATCAAATGAAATCTGTTGCTGAGAGCTCTAAAGTTCATTGTGATATTCGATTTAGTCGCATCAACCTGTCAAAACTGATAAATATGCATGCGAAGCCGAAATAAAGACAAGAATTAATAATACCCACATACCTACATATTTACATACGTCCTATTCGATTTGCCTGAATTTTCGTATATAAATTTACCTATATTAGTATTTACGATGCTTTTTTCCGGGAAGTATACCAGAAACGGACTGGGACTGGGACTGAGACTCGGAATGGGACTGGAATAAAATCCATTCCACCCTCTGGGACTGGCAATAAGAGATGAAGAAGAATGAGAAAAAATTAAGAGAAAAGAAAAACGAGAAGGACATTGAGAAAGAGATAGAATGAGACGAAGATGGAGATAGATGAAGCGAAAAATACGGAGGGAGGAGTGAATAAAAAGATAACGAAAAAGTGTAGAGGAGTAGGGCAGAGTTAGACGGAAAAAGCTTATTAAAATGTATGCAGATAGGCCAAATTTAGGGAAGAACAACGTCTGACGGGTCTGCTAGTTACAGTATATAAATAAATTATGTCTACATTCAACTCCAAAATTTGTCTCCAAAGCTCTCAACTGAGTATGTAATGTTCGGTTACACCCGAACTTAGCCTTCGTTTCTTGTTTTATTTTTATTTTTATCTAATCATTGGTCAAAGGTCACAAAAATCAGTTTTTCGCAAAATTTCTTGCTTTATCAAACTATGCAACTTTACATTCCCTTAAAGTTTCGTCTGAACTCTGCTTTCATGAGGTCAACAGAAATGTCGTCACTGCGTGAAAAGCCCCCGTTATATTTAAATTTGATGATATTGATCTTATTGGCCTGAATATACGCCAATCGGCATTAGATAAAGAATCGAACAAAGTGCGTCTTGCAGTAAATGGGGACAAGACGAAGTAGTTGCTGCAACCCAACTGTTGACGGATATAAATTCGAGACTGTTAAAAATCAAATGGAGAATAGCTCTTGCCAACAACTGCTACTTTGGACTGAACAGGCAATTGAAAAGTAAAGTCCTCTCTAGACGAACAAAAACCACAAACCGCATCACATGACCGCATCATACCTGTCCTGCTGTATGACTCAGAATCGTGACCGAAGTTGAGTGAAAATGAGATGGCTCTTGGAGTGTCCAAAAGATTTATGGTTCTGTCCGCGACGCCGACAGCGAATATCGAAGGAGGTTTAATGATGAGTATCAGCTTTTCACAGATATGACGGATGTGTAGCGAAAAAAACCTAAAGTCTTCGGTGGTTAGGTAGTGTTATGCGAATGAACGAAAACACTCCGGCCAAGAAAATATTTCAGTCGACAATGCAGTTTGGAAGCAGAGGAAGGGGAGACCTCCACTGAGTTGCAAGCAGCAGGTGAATGAAGCTTGGCCTCATTTGGTGCTCCCAATTGGTCTCAGTTATCGCGAAACAGGGATAGCTGGCGTGACTAGTTACGAAGTGGCCAAAATTTCTTAAGCGGTTAAGTGCCAATTAATAATGAATGATGATAATGTTTGTAATGGGCAGTCCTGATGATTTTAAGTTTTTTAGTACACGTATTATTCTACCAAAAATTTTCATTAAGTTCAACGTTTTAGTACAAACAAAAAAATGAAGTGTAGTGCTAGCACTTTTCGGACTCATATCGCAACTAATTTTGGAGTCAGCGGTGTTGTCAATAAAGACCTCACATGGACTGAATGTGTTAATAGTGTTACCAGAATTAATTTGACGACCAAACGGAAGAGCCAATCAGGTACCAGGACTTCGCTACATCGTCTCTATGCCCCTTTGAATGCTTAAACATTTAAAACTACTACTACTACTAAACGGATTGTGATGTGGTTTTTTTAATAGATAGAGTGATTGAAGAGGAAGGTTTATATGTATAATAACATCCATTAAATTGTGGAGAAATAAAATAAAAATAAAAGGAGAGTGGTGTTAGTTACACTATTTATAACTCAAGAGCGGATGAACCGATTTGACTAAAAATTGGCTAGTAAAGAACCAGGAGACGGACATAGGATATTTTTTATCCCGTCTTGATAGGGTCTTGAGATCAAAACGTGAACATGGGTAATCCTGGGATGTGTTTGTACAATATGGGCATCAAATGGAATCTAATTTTGAGTACTTGGATACGGGGTATTTTTCGTACCCCTGGGTGATTAGGGTCTCGAAATATAGGCCAAAACGTGGACCCGGGTAACTCTAGAATGTGTTTGTACAATATAGATAACAAATGAAAGCTGTTGATTAGTACAGGATAATGTTCATATCTATTTGTAACTAGGGTCTCGAGATATAGGCCAAACATGGATCAGGGTAACATTAGGATGCGTTTTTACATTATGGGCATGAAATTGAAGCTGTTGATGTGTGCTTTAGTACAATATAGTTTTCATACCTATTGGTGACTAGGGTCTCGAGATATAGGCCAAAACGTGGACCAGGGTAACACTAGGATTTGTTTTACATTATGGGCATCAAATTGAAGCTGTTGATGTGTGCTTTAGTACAGAGTAATTTTTATACCACTGAGTGACTAGTGTCGCGAGATATAAACCAAAACGTGGACCTTGATACCCCTAGATTGTGCGTGTAATATGAATATCAAATAAACACTGTTGCTAAGATCTTTAAAGTAATTTTCATTGTGATATACGATTTAGTCGCATCAACCTAGACGTAAACAGTTTATTAAAATATATGCAGATAGACCAAAGTTAGGGCAGAACAACGTCTGACGGATCTGCTAGTATGTTATAAAATAACTCCCTCCTCTTGGCAAATACTAGAATTTTTCTAGGGCTCTGCTTAAGTATTGCCTCTAGATGTGGCAACTCCGCCGCCCCTAATAATTGGAGCCACGAAAACAGAACATGCCCAACCGCGTCTTATTGCAGCTTGCACTTCCTGCATCTGCTTTTACCGGTAAGGCCTGACATATGTGCATGTGACGCCAGAAGGCAGTGTCCAGTTAGTATGCCCATCTTTTCTCTTCCGAGATATGAGTAAACAGCAGACTCAACCCCTTTCGTTAATGGAAAATCATCAATATACACGTGTAGTATGTTCTGTCATTTATGTACCCTGGCGCCAACCCTCCGGTTAATTGTGGACCCGATATAAGATGGCGCTCTACAGCTATGGTCACACGGCCTGCACTTAAGCATCCCCGAGGCCTTAAGCTTTGTTGCAATTGGTAACACGATATTTTGGCCATTAGGTCGTCAGGCCGGATCTGTAGCATGGTATGCAATGCTACTGTCGGGGTAGTTTTTAGGGCTCCCGTTATGCGAGTCATTTTTGGTATTCGGTTTGGGTGATAGGGTCCCTGCATCCAAACATGGAGTTTCCACATGGAGTTTTTTCTTGTAGTGTTACTCCTCCAAGCTTAGGCTTAGTACAATTAGGGATTTAATATGTCCTAATAAAAAATACTATATCGGCTTTTCTGCGTTCCCGGTCAACCCGACTCCAGATACCCAGGTCCCTGCCGTCTATGATGACTTAAACATCAGCTGCATATGCCGTTAATTTGACTGGACTTCAACAGAGTTGACTGTCCATGATTCCTCGTTTCAAGATCTTGGTGAAAGCCCCAGTAATGTCCAGAAAACACCTGGGGCATGCTCCCGGTCTTCCAGGGCTATCTCTGTATTCATGATCACCCTATGCAATGCAGTATCGATCTTTGGTGTAGATATGTTGTGCTGAAGAAAACACCTCTTTATACCTTATAAATGCCTTGTAAAGTGAGTAAACGTATAAATTAAGTTTATTAAGAATATTTGTCAAGGATGATTCGATACCGATTTAATGTTGATTATTATATATATATGAATGTGTATTTATTTAATCTAAATTATAAAAGTAATTAAAAAGTAGTACATGAATGAATATAAAAATTGTGATTGAATTAATGCGGCATACACTCGCCGGTATGGTTTGCACGTCCGTTCGCTATGAAATAACACGACTGACTAAAGCTGCAGACATCGGTGCTTTATCGGTAACCGTATCGTTAACCTCATAACAGCTGATTCGACCAACCTTATGGGAATCAATGCAATCGATTATTGGTGCCGATAAGGTCGTAACCGTATCGTAGCCAACCAATTGGTTTTTGGTTTACCGTCGTAACGATAAACAGCTGATTACGTTAGGGATACGGATACAGCGATACGACACACGGCACCAATGACTCCCGCTTAACTCGCACTTGACATATTACTGAGTGCGTTCATATTACAGTGTGTGTAAACGGATGTCATATTATATCATTTGGTGAGCCCCCCTTATAATTCTTCATTCATATTTGATTTTATATACACATCTATAAATTTCTTTAGGGTTTTTAAGAGAAAAAAAAACATCCTATACACCCTTCTTGAACCACTAGCCCTTAGGGCAATGTAGCAGGTTGTATTTAGTAATAGCAGTTGTGAACAGCAAGCCCCAGTGGTGTGGTGATAGTGTGATCCTTTCACACCGAACATCCTGGGTTCAAGTCCCGCCCGAAACAACATCCAAACTTTTTTTTTTAATATTGTTATAATTTTAGTTCCTTTTTTACTTGCGGCTGAAGTTCACCTTATTTTGGTTTTATAAAGAAACCCTACAAAGTCCTGATTTGACACCAAATGTTTGTGTGTGTCAGGATGAGGCTAAGTTAAACTGGTCGATCCGTACACGGTTAGAAATTTTAGCTTGAATGTTAACCATTCGAAACCTTTAAATTTCCTACTCTATCTTATTTTATTGGGTTAAAATTTTTAAATTAATTTGTTTTAAAACTAGCTAAACTCTTTCACTTATTTTTGGAACACCGATGTCCCAAAAATATTTTCTTGTACAGAAAGTAGGAGAAAATTAGTTACAGTTAAGGCACAAAGTTAGCATTGCTCGAATCATCATGGTTTTAGAACCATACTATCTTGAACCGATTTTTATACACAGCTGTAGTTGTACACAGGGTATTATAACCTTGATTGGATAACGGTTGATTGTACAGGTATAAAGGAATCGAGATAGATATAGACTTCCATATATTGAAATCATCAGTATCGAAAAAAATTTGATTGAGCCATGTTCGTCCGTCCGACATGACGGAATGGTCAGCCATTTTTTGGCAAACCAGAACGTGAGCAATGGATTCGAGCGCATAGTGAGATACCGATAATTGAGGGTGATGCTAATCATACTCCGTGTCTCACAACTGGGTACGTAATTTAATTTTTCTTTATTGTCAGCGCTGTTAGAGGAAGGCCCAAGGGAACGCACCCATTCCGGCGAGCAGAGCCGTCCACCATAAGCGTACTTAAGGTTCATTGCGTTCTCAAGTACGTTCAGGGTTCTCGAAGTAGGTAACAACATCCACAAGAACCCGGTTCTGACACCCGGAATTCGCAGTTGAGGAAAGCACTCCGGCACAACTTCGATCTGGATACTGGACATGTAATATATCCCCACATTACACCAACCACCATTCCAATTGCAATATGAAATCAGAACTCTAACATCCATGTCTCTGTGGTCAAAACCTGTTGAAATTCCAAGTTAGAGGATATTGATGAAGATTTGTGAGTGAACGCAACTTTTGGAAACAACTTGAACTTAATCAGTGGCAGCGCCAAGTGATTTGCTTTATATCCTACTTAAGTCAACCATAAAAAGTGGTAATTTCAACCAAAATAAAGTTTATGTTAGCTTTGCTCATCCATTCATCGGTCTATTCGTCAGCCAGGGGTCATCATCACACGTTTTTTGCAATAACTGTCATTTAGAGAATTGTATTGTAATGACATTCAACACACTACTTCCTCTGACCGCGACTAATACTCCTGTAAAAAATATTATTTCAAAATTAAATATAATTCTGTGATAAGTCAATACTTTACGTTGATATTTTCTTTTCAAAATGGAATTGCCCTAGGCAAGAATATCAATATCGGTTGATTACTATGCCCACTTTCTATATAAAAATGAAAAACACACACATAGAACACATAAACAAATTCGAGATCTGTAGTCTCTGCCGCTTCTTTCCATGTATTTGGCGATGAAAAAATATATGTATATTGTTCGTAAAAATACATTTACATAGCAATTTCGGACAATAATGACTGGAGTAAGGACGATCGACATCGCTATATATTTTCATATCGGGCTCAAAGTTTAAACATTTAAAGATCCATAAAGCTACATGGCTGGCACCCGTTTGAAAAATACGGCGCAGAGTATGGGAAAAATCTAAAATGTTACCGAAAATTCGGCAAAAAACGGAAGGTTTCAAACCCGGATCGAATTTCTGTCAGAACGAAAAGGGCAATCTGGTAACCAATGTTCACGGAGTGCTCAGACTCCAGGGGAAAATCGTCTACGTCTTCTTAAACGGAAACAACAATGATGGGGTGATAATGTTCCTCCAGCCTTTGACAATAGTTGCTACTGGAGAACTTCACGGTTGGTACGGGACAAATCGTACACAATTTTTTCATTTTATGGCCTTAACTAACTTAAATGTTTTAGTTTAAACGGTTTTATTGAAAATAATACTTACATTAACTAATAATAACACTAAAAGCTAGAAAATAATTAGGTTGTCCTAGGTACTAGTCATCACACTCCACATCAATCCAGGGGGTTAATCAAACAAATAAATAAAAGCGTTGGGCGCGTGAAATTTCTGAAAACGTGGGCCGTAGCATAGCCTGATTAAGGCTCAGTTGGTCTTACTTATACATATATGAAAATATAATTTGTAAAGATAAGAGCGGTTGACTATCAATAGAAATTTGAACTCTCTATTTTCAGATTCATTTGCGAAATCGGTTCAAGATAATTTTAAGACCAGGTGAGGTTAGGTTGAACTGGACGGTCCATGAGGACCTCACATAGACTGAATGAGTCTGTAGTGTTACCAGAAGTTTAATTTAACGACCAAGTTGAAAAACCCTGTCAAAAACCAGAACCTTTGTTATAAAAGAACTCCGTCCTCTTGGCTAATACTAGCTACTAGCTTTTTAGGCCGCAAGCAGCAAGTGGCCTCCAAATCTGACAGCTGTATCACTCATAGTAACTGAAGTCTTAGCCTGGCAAGCGCAGAGCACGAGCACAATACGTGCTCGATCGTTTCCTCCTCCAACCCGCACTTCCTACATTTACTATAACTGGCCAAGCCTAATTTAAAGACATGCGACGCCAGAAGGCAGTGTCCAGTCAGAATACCCCTAATGAGTCTACAGTCCTATCTTTTTAATGATAGAAACAACTGTGTTAGTCTAAGGTGGTAAGACCTAGACATAATCTTCCAAACTTCACAACCCCACGCTTGAACCCACGCCTTTCCCGCTTGGTCGATCATGTGCACCTCTCGCCTTCAATTAATCTCGCTCAATCTAATAGGGACGTCTACGGAGCAGCGTTCAATGGATGCGCCCTTTTTAGCTAGTTCCTCTGCTTTTTCAGTCCAATCTATTTCCATATGCCTTGGGACCCAATATAGATGTATGCTTCTCCCTGTCCTGATTCTTTCCAGAGACTGCTCATACTCTAACACACCTTTATATGCTATGTTATGCGAGATTATTGTCTTAATTGTTGCTTGGCTGTCAATAGAAAAGTTCATACCGTTGCATTTTAAACTATTCTCTTCCAGTGTTTCTACTGCTTTGGCTACGGCTAATATTTCCGCTTGGAAAACGCTACAGTAATTTGGCAGCCTGTAAGATCTGTTTGTTTTCGGATCAGCACAGTATACCGCATACCCTACTCCTTCCACTACTTTGCAACCATCTGTGTACACTTGTATCGCCTCGTCCGACATTTTAGCACCTTTGCGCCAACCATGCACCTCTATTGTCACCTTAGGATCTCCCTCGAAGCGCAGATAGGGAATCAGGTAGTATGTTCGTTCTATAATTGATGACGCTATACTAATATGGCCGTATGGTCGGCGCTCAAGCTGCCCCGAGACACAGGGCCTGGTTGCAGTTCTTAGCGCTATGTTCTTTGTTAACAGGTCTACAGGTGGAATGTGTAGAACGGCATACAGTGCAGCCGTCGGGGTAGTTTTCAGGGCTCTCGTAATGTTAAGCATTGATAGTCTGCATACCCCCTCTAATTTTTTGGGGTAGGATGTTTTTTGTGCGGCTTTCCACCAAACAAGAACTCCATAGTATAGAATAGGGTTTACAATCCCTGTAAAAACCCAATGAGAAAGAGAGAGCGATAAACCCCACGTACACCCCAGCATTCTTTTACTTCCATGAAGTGCCGTTGAGGCCTTCTTAACCCTCTCCTCCTCGTTGAGCTCCCATGATAGCTGACTGTCTAGGATGATTCCTAGCTATTTTGTGCAAGGTTTCTCCTGTAGGTTCACCCCTCCTAACTTAGGCCCGATCCAATATGGGGCCTTCTTCTCCGCGTTGGCTGTCAGCTCGACCTTAGATGCCCAGGTATGAATATCCCGAAGCGCCCGATCCATCAAAGAGCTAATCATTGAAATGCACTTACCACTTATGACAATTGCAACGTTATCTGCGTAAGCCGTTACTGGCCCCTTATTGAATCGCCTGAGCAGTTGGTTGATGGCCAACGTCCACAGCAGAGGTGATAGCACCCCTTCCTGCGGCGTGCCCCTGTCCACTGATTTCATGGCCTCATACAATCACCATTGTGATGTAATCTTCCTGCAATTTAACATGCAGCCAATCCAACTCGTTAAGGCTGAATGTACTTTAATGTAATTAAGACCATCCATAATCGCTCATTAAGAAACATTATTGAAAGCTCCGGCAATGTCTAAGAAGACTCCTAGAGCATATTCCTTATATTTCATGGCTTTATCTATACTTATTATCACCCTATGCAATTCGGTGTCTGCCGACTAGCCATTGGTGTACGCATGTTTAGTTGTGGAGCGCAGCTTTTCATCCACGTTGGACTTCATATACACATCTATGAGTCTCTCAAAGGTTTTGAGCCGAAATGATGTAAAGCTAATGGGTCTATAGTCTTTGGAGTACATGTGACCGATCTTGCCCGCCTTTGGTAGCAATGCTACACGAGCAGTTCTCCAAGAGTGCGGTATATGATTCAGTCTTACGCACCCATAGAATATTATTTTAAGCCATTCCATGACCGCTCTTCTTGAAACTTGTAGGATGGCCGGGAATATACCATCTGGCCGCGGCGATTTAAACTTATAAGACGTCTTCACCGCCCATTCGATCTTGGTATCGATCACCAAGAACTGTACTACCCACTCCGTGATCGTAGTGTGACTGCTGTCTGCTGGCTGTTCTAAATCATCGCCCTATGGGAAATGTGTATCGAAAAGCGCCGCCCTCCTATGAGGTGAAACGGCGTAGATGCCAGTCTAAACCGCTCTGCCTCATAGTTGGGCGCTATGGAGTTTGGCTAAGCCCTCGCATCAACGACAAGGTGCCTACCCTAGTGAGGGAATTTTAAGACCAATCTGAAGTTATATTCAGAACCATGTTAGCATTATTGAGAGATAATTTTTAAATTTTTTTTGAAATTATTTTAAAGTGATTTCGGAATAGAATCCTTATTTTGGGACTATTTAGGGACCACTTCGGCACTCTTTCTCTAAACTTAGGAGCGTAAGCTAAAATTTTATATTTTCATGAAAACCTGAAAGAAATGAAAGTAATAAATTTTTTTTTTTTTGCAAGAGCTTTATTATTCTACAACTCATTACATATATTAATATTTCATAATTTATTTATTTCCTTTGAACGAAGTAGCGAATATTGAAGCGAATGTTGAAGCTCCCAAAATCTTTGCTCTGCGATATTATTGACAATACGTCTGCTGATTCCATCACTTCTTTGGACTCTTATTACCTTTTTTTGCTGGTTTAGGAAGAGTGCATACATCAGGACTTTTACCTTTAGCACCTGCTCCGCCGGCACTGTTTGCTTTAACGTTAGGTTTAGCTTTAGGTTTTGTAACACCTCTATCAGTAATTGCACGGTCAGCCACAACAGGAGCAGCAGAATCATCTTGTTGTTGTCCACGTTGAGAAGGATCATTTGCAAGGTCAGCTTGGCCAATACTGTTAGATGATACTTCGTTCACAATGAACACTAAAGCCAGTAGGGCAGCTAGTAAAGTAGTAAAAGCTCTCATTTCTATTTAGAGATAAAGTTAATCAAACTTGATCAAAGCTAAATTTATAACTGTAAAATACTTGGCACCAACAGCCCTTTTATACCAAAAATTATAACTCCAAATTTCATGCGCACAAAAGAATTTACTTGGAAAAGATATAAACAAACGTACAGAAATTTGTTTGTCTATTCGTTAAGACTGTTTATTTAAGATTGCAAAACAATGAGCGAAGTGAATAAAAAACTTAGCATTTGCTTGAAATAGATATAACTTAAATTTCGAAGACTACAAGGTGTGTTAAAAGAGGTGCTATCAAGTTTGGTCATATATAAAATTTGGTTGGAATGGGATACAATTTTTCATATAAAATCGATAGACTCTTAGTTTCCAGTTATAATTGAGGTCAGCGTTTCCTAGGTCCAATTTTCTTTAAATTTCAAATGTGTTCTTAATTGGTGAGCACAAAGCTTTTGTGCAAATTTTAATTGATCTGCGAATACTCCTTCGAGGCGTACAACTCGATATTGCACGACGAACATTTGAAAGTCTGATAAAGCGAAATATTTGCAAAAAAGTGATTTGTGTGACCATTGGCAATTGATTATCTAAAATTTTAGTGCAGTCCATAGCAACCAGGTGAGCATAGTCTTATGTCACACCTTAATACTTCTCTGTATGAAATAGTTTTTTATAATTAAAAAGTAAATATTATCAAGCGATCATGGGGTTTTAAATAGTAATTCCTTTATTTGTTGAACTGAAATGAACACAAAAGAATTGCTAACGAGAAATTAATTAAGCTTTCCGTTGTTTCGTGTGAATAAATATAAATAAGGAAACGTTTTTTCTTCAAGTTTCCAGAATTTTGTATGAAAACAACTCAAAAATGTATGTTAAAGCTATAAAAAACAAATCTTTATTTTTTAATCTTTAGGCCCGTTGTCTTGTTAAAGAATAAACAATCATATAATATAAAACGTGGACAAACATCTTTCAATGCGGATATATAAATGACATAATCCCAAATGGCATAGCCCCAAGTTTTTTACTTTAGATTATGTCACTGCTTAGGAGGTGTCATAATCCCAACATCTGAGTCTAAAACAAAGATTTATATAAACAACTCGAAGGCAGTCACCTTGGGGTTCTGAGTAGTTTGCTTTTTTTTCCGAACACCAAAGTTCGAGATCCTATGGGATCCTTTAATTCCATGAAGTTTACCAAGATTTTCGGGCAACAGTCACCTTTTGACCCATGTTGTTGTTCTTGTAGCAGTGCTTCGCCCCATCCAATAGGTGCGACCGATCACAAATTTTCATCAATGTTCTCTAATGGGAGTTCAAGGAAACTTGCTGTTTCGACAGGGTCGTCCATAATGAGAGGGGTGTTAGAGGCGTTGGTTCCACAATACAGTTAAAGAGGTGGTTAGTGTCATGTGGGGACACATTAAAAGCAGAACATATATTCTCTATGTCGAGGTTGATTCTAGATAGATAAGGGTTTAACCTCTTACAGTACCCAGATCGAAGCAAAGCTAGTGTGACGCGCGTTTCCCTTGGTAGAGTGCGTTCCTCCACTGCTAGTTTTGGGTATTGTTCTTTCAGTACAGGATTCACCGGGAAATTCCTGGCATAGAGGTCCAACGCCTGTTTGTGGATTTCACTGAGGACCTGCTTGTGTTTTAAGCTACATGCGGCTGTGTTCTCAGGTGCCATATTTCCTCATAAAGCTTACGGAGATGACTTCTTAAGCCCTTGGGCGGTATAGGCTCATCAATCCGATGTCTGTTGGGATACCCAGGTATATGGGTATTCAACAGAAACTGTTTGGCTAGCATTTCATTTGTCTCCCTAATGGGGAGTATCCTCGCCTCATTATGTAGATGGTGTTCTGGGGACATAAGAAGACAATCCCGTGGCGGTTCTGAGGGCGGTATTTTGGCAGGCCTGTAGCTTTTTCCAGTGAGTAGTATTTACGCTTGGCGACCATATCGGGTACGCGTAGCAAGCAATCGGCCGGCCAATTGATTCGTAAGTGGTAATAAGCGTCTCTTTATCTTTACCCCAAGTGCTGCCGCCAAGAGATTTGAGGATTTTGTTACGGCTCTGGATTTTCGGTGCAATTGCGGCTGCATGCTGAACAAAATGTAGATCCTGATCGAACATCATCCAAGATTTTTGGAAGACAGTCGGTAGCGTAGAGCCATTGACGTTATCGGCTTAGGAAACGATAGTGTCTCCTTCTGGTGGTGAAGGTAGCTTTGTAGAAGTTAAACACAAGTGGGGATAGGACACATCTTGTTTAACTCTTCTTGGTTTGGATGTTGCATTCCTGAATTGCACCGATGCCTGCCGTCCAGGCAGATAATTTTCGGTCCATCTTTTAAGACTTTGGGGAAGGGTAGACCCTTCCAGGTCTGGCAGTAATGTGCGACGGTTGACCGTATCAAAAGCTTTTGACATGTCTAACGCAACAAGTACTGTCCTATGTTGGGGGTTTTGATTTAATCCGCAATCTATCTGAGTACTAATGGTATTTAGCGCGGTGGTTGTGCTCTTTAGTTTTCTGAAGCCATGCTGATGATTGGCTAGTTGCAAATTTGCTATATGAAAGTGCAAATAATATTTTCATTTCCGCTGAGCGGGTTGTGCGCTGAACTTGGGACCCGCCAAGTCAAACTACACGTCAATGAAAAACTCAACAAAGCCTCGGATAAGAAGGCAACCTTTAACTGCTGACAACTATGGCGAAAGTTAAAAAATCTATGATTTGAGGGCATGCACATGCAATGTCCGCTCCCTGAATGGGATTATGTCAGATGGTCGACTGGTTGATGTCCTCGTTTAAACAAAATGCAACACCCCCACCATTCAAGAAATTCGTTGGACCAAGCAACGAAGGAAGAAGATTAAAAATTGTGACATCTCCTGCAGTGGCCATACAAATAAGCGCAGTTTCAGTGCCGGAATCGTGGTGGGAATAGGACTTTGTTGCCAAGTACTGGCGTTCACGCCTGTCGACGATAGTCTCGAGGCTATCCGAATAAAAGCAAAATTTTTTAATACATCATTCATCTGCGCTCATGTACCGATAGAGGAGAAAGACAATGAGGTGAAAGGCGCCTTCTATGAACGTTTAAAATGCACACATTAGCGCTGCCCCCCACATAAAAATGGTCACGAGGTTCATACATAAAAATATTGATCCAAGCTACATGCCTGTTTACCGATCGAAATACACGCAGTCAGATCGACCAGGCTGTGGTAAACGGACGGCAAGCCTTTAGTGTTTTAGATGTGCTCACGATCCGAGGACCTAACATCGACTTGGACCATTATCTCGTTGAGTATTTTTACTCGCCCGACTGTGCGCGGCTAAAACCAGAGAACAAAAAACATAAGGAAAGCTAGACGTTGATAGGCTGCAATCGCTATAGACCGCCAATGATTTCGCAAATCGACTCTCACACCTGCCCGTCGAGAGCACAAGTGAACACGATGGGATGCAGGATTAGTGTAAGCATGTCTCTTACGCACGTCGTACTGCCGCCGAGAAAAAACTGATTACCAGCGACCACGGAAAACATTTGGTACGATGAAGAATTCCGCGTTGCAACCGAAAGAAAAGACGCTGCCTACACGGCTTTGTTAAAAGTGAGCGTAACAAGAAGGGTGTGTGAACACTACCGTGAGTTGAAATGGAAAGCCAGATTAAGCTGCCTGCCACCAGGAATAACGTCCTCAAATTTGAACAAAAATGTCGGAGACAGACGGAAGGTTTTAAGTCCGTGGCAAACTCCTATAAGCACGAAAATCGATATCCAGAGAGTACTTAAATTATGAAAGGAACAATTTTCTGTTTGGTTACTGCACAGGAATGATGAAATGGACCCCGCAACCGATGATGATGGAATTAATGGTCAGCCTTCTTTATATCTCACATAAGGTCCTTTCAAGTGTTTCGTGCCAAAGATTGAATCCCACCGTGAATCGGCCGATTGGACCTTATCAGTGTGGCCTCAGACCTGGTAAGTCACGATCCACCAGATTTTCACAATGTGCCAAATCTTGGAAAAAACCCGCGAAAAAGAATCGACACACATAACCTCTTAGTCGATTTTAAAGCCGCCTTCGACAGCACGAAAAGGAGCGGCCTGTATTCCGCTATGTCTGAATTTGGTTTCCACGCGAAAGCAAATCGGCTGTGCAAAATGACATTGAGCAACATCATCTGTTCAATCAGAATTGGGAGGACCTCTCCGAGCCGATCGAAACTAAACGAGGTTTCAGATTTGATGCTGGAGAAAATTATATCAGTTGCAGAACTTAAGTGCTCTGGAACAATATTTCATTAAAGCGTACAATTACTCGGATATTCTGATACCAATGTCATCAATGGCCTGAACACCCGCGCCGTAAGTTCTGCTTACTCCAAACGGGAAAAAGGAGAGAAAAAGATGGGTTTGATAGTGAATGAGGACAAAACGAAATACCTGCTATCATAGAGAAAAGATTCAGCGCATTAACCACTGTTGGCAGCCATAATTTCGAAAAAATAGACTTCGTTTATTTTGGAACCATCATTAACACAAGCAACAACATCAGTTCTGAAATCCAGCGAAGAGTCAGTTTTACCAATAAATGCTACTTTGTCTAGGCAGGCAGTTGCAAAGTAAAGTCTTCGTGCGGCAAACGTACCCGTCCTGCTATATGGTGCAGAAGCATAGAGAAAAGTTCTTCGAAATATTTACGGGCCTCTACGCGCTGAAGAAGATTTAATGATGAGCTGTACGAGCATTACGTAGACATAAACATAGTTCAGCGAATGGAAACACAGCGGCTACGCTCGCTAGGCCTTGCCATGTGAATGAATGATCCGGCTAAGGAAGTATTTTTATCGGAACCTCCCTATGGAAGCAGAGGAATAGGGTGACTGGAAGGACCAGATGGAAAATGATTTTAACTTCCTTGGTGTGACCAATTGTAAATAATTAATTATTCCGAAAAGTGGCCATCGACAGTCTCAACTTTTCTACAGTACATCCGCCCTTAAAAAAATGGAGCGGTGCCATGTTTAGCTGCAGAATGATCACGTCGCAATGGGGCCTATGCGAGGCCACATAATTTGTAAACAGAGGAACCTCGCACGTTGTGGTATTATCACCAATTCTGTGGACGCTGGTCATTAAAAAATTGTTAAGGCTGCTCGTCAGAGGACCATTCAAACTCATGTTGTATGTAGGTGACGTATCAGTCATCATAAGCGCCTGATGTTTGCCAACAATCAGCTCTCTGATGGGCCAAGCGCGTCGGGATGTACATGTCTGAGCATCTTTCTGTATATATATAAAATCAACCCAAATTCGGTTTGAAATTTTGATTATAACTATCTACAATTGCAGTTAAAGGGCGGGGGACTGTTTTCGAACCGACGATTCGCGTTTGGATTTTTTCAACTTTTTTAAATTAAGGTAAACACGTTTTAAAAATTACTCAAACCAATGATTGGTTTAAAGTTTAGGCTCAAATTTATAACCATTTACGGATCGACCTGTGGTTAGTGTGGTCATAAATGTACAAGCAAGGGAATATTACCAGACCCAAGCAAATTTGAGACAGTCCAAAATTACCCAACACCAAAAACAGCCGACGTAGTTAAGAAATTCGTAGCCTTCTGCAATTATTACAGCAGATTTGTACCGAATTTCGCAGAACACTCAAGAAAATTAACTAGGCTTTGCAAAAAGAATGTTTCCTTCGATTGGACAGAAGAATGTCAAAAAGCTTTTGTCTATTTAAAGGAAGCATTAATTAGTCCAAAACTTTTGCAGATTTCAATAAAGAATTCTGCATAACAACACACGCTAGTGGGTACGCTTGTGGAGCTGTACTTAGCCATGAGTACGGTGGCCAACAGTTACCAATTGCTTACGTCTCAAGGTCATTGACAAAGGGGTGAAATAAACAAAGCCACAATAGGAAAAGAGTTAGCTGCAATTCATTGTGCCATAACCTTTTTCAGACCATATGTCTATGGCAGAAAATTTCTGGTTAAAACCGACCATCGCCCTTTAACATATCTTTTCTCTATGAAGAGTCCTTCATCTAAGCTAACACGAGTAGGACTCGATTTAGAGGAGTACGATTTTGAAATGGAGTATATCGCAGGAAAGGATAATTACATTGCGGATGCATTATCTCGCATAACAATCACGAATTTAAAAGAAATATCAGAGGAAGCATGTAAAATACTAAAAATAATAACAAGATCAGCAGCTAAATCTACCAACAGTAATATCGAAAATAAAGAAAGTCACAAAGAGAACCCAAAAGTATACGAAGCGCTAAATAAATTTGAAGGTAAAAGATATGTCGAGCTCGTTTTCGATCCTCCGAAATTATATTTCAAAAAAGGAAAGACAATTTGTAGGAATTTGAATACAAGCAACATGATTGTTGGGGATAAGATTGGCTTAGGACAATTCTTTACCAGGCTTGAAAACGACGCCGGCAATTTAGGCCTAATACAAATACAGTTTTCCTTAGGGCACAAATAGTTTAAAAGAAATTATACTGCAGTAGGCAAATTTATAGAAACAGGAAACAAGGTTCTCAAAAATCTAACAATCGCGCTAACCCCATATGTGTCAAATCCCGGGAAAATTAAAAAAATTCTCCATATATATCATGACGATCCTATTAGTGGTGGCCACCCAGGAATAAATCGCATGACAGATAAGATCAAGCAGAAATATAGCTGGCTTAACATGAAAAATGACTTAAGAAAATATGTAAAAAACTGCATCCACTGCAAGAAAAATAAAAGATATAAGCATATAAAAGAACCAATGACAATAACGGAGAAACCCCCGAAGGCTTTCGATATTTTAAAAATCGATACAGTTGGACCATTACCGAAGTCGATAAAAGGCAACGAATATGCGGTTACCATTATATGCGATTTAACCAAATATTTGATAGCAATTCCAGTCCCAAGCAAACACGCAGCAACAGTCGCTAAAGCCGTATTCGAGCACTTAATTTTAATTTATGGACAGATGAAGACAATCATAACGGACATGGGCACAGAATACAAAAACAGCCTATTTAAAGAACTATGTAAACTGTTAAAAATTTAGCATAAAACCTCAACACCGTATCATCATCAAACCTTGGGTACTGTAGAACGCAGTCACAGGACATTCAATGAATACGTACGTTCATATATATCCAGTGACAAAGACGATTGTACAACCATGAAGCTTACGACAAAGAAGTTAAATATAGACTCCAGATAGCCCAGCAAAGACCTAGGAAATTAGTCCAAGAGACTAAAGAAAAACAAAATGTTAATTACGATAAGAGTAGCCACAGTAAGGAAATAACCATATGAGACTTAGTGTTAGCCAAAGAAGAGGCCTCTCATAAGCTTGATAATAAATATAAGGGATATTATAAGGTTAAATATAGTGATAAAAATAATAATTTCACATTAACCACATAGAATAGGAAATAGCAATAAGAACGATAAAGATAAGGAAATAATAATCCATAAGAATAGGCTTAAACCAGAATCCCACGAATGAATACAAGAAATAAGAGATTCTAACATGGCGTATAAATTAGTCCAAATGAACCCATGGGCGCCTCCACTGATTGCGCTACCAAAAATCCACAAGCCGGACACTGCAATGCGGCTCATCATTTCATTAATTTCAAATCGGCAACATATTACAAACTGTCCAAATATTTAAAAACAAAATTGAAAGACGCTCTGGAGCTAAGGGACGACTATGCAAAAGCTAACACAACTGAACTAATAGATAGGTTAGCTTAGGTGGTAGCTGTCCTGATACGGCAAGATCACTCCGATAACATGAAGGTCCATTGTGATACCACATACAATAAAATAACGGGACGTATCTATAGCTACTTAGAGAATCGTTGCGGAGAAAAGCTATATTTCCGAATGATACCGATCTCAATCTTGGATAAATCCTGCGGAGATACAAGTGAGTCGCAACTGAAGTACTTTGGCCAATTAAGCATAAAGCGATTCGATGATTCCACCTCGTCATCCTCCACACAGCTACAGCAAGATGGGGTTTCCAGTATATTGAGACAAACCCCCAATGACCATTGTTAGGGGAGCCTTTGTGAACCAATTATTTCGGCAGACCTCCTGCCATCCACTTCCGGCCAGCAAGATCTTGCTTTCCTGCAAGAGGTGGTACCCGCCCAACGTTTGCTGAGCTGACTGGAGGCCTATCTATGGAGGAGCAAACCACAGGTGGCCAGCGAAATTCCGAAATCCCTGCAGCCATCTTGACCGGGTTCAATTGTACCGATGCGGGCTAAGAGATCCGCTTGACAGTTTCCCGGGATATATTTATGGCTCGGGACACAGATGATCTTAATTATAGTTCGATGCAATAGCAAGCGAGTTCAGGCACCCCCAGACCACCCTCGATCGCACTGTAGTTGAAATCAAGGTCTTGGTAGTCGCTTGGCTATCAGTGTATATCTTAAATTCCCTAACCGTTGTAGCACTGGATAGAATTTCATCCACCGCATCCTTAATCGCAGCAATTTTCGCTTGGAAGAGGCGGTCGTGATCAGCCAACTTAAAACAAAAGACCACTCCACCAACCTTTCCTTCCAACTTCGATCCATCCGTGAACAAGTTAACCGGTCCCCTGTCCCAGATGAGTCCTCTTCCCCATTTCTCTTTTGGGGGAATGACTAGGGTGAAGGTTATATAAAAAAAAAAATAAATGTAAGGCGCGATAACCTCCGAAGAGATCTAAGGCCGAGCTTTTCTTCCAATTTGCGACGTGCTCCTCTTGATTTTCCCTACAAATTGGCCGGACGGGACCTACATGTTTTATGCCAACTCCGAACGGCATCTGCACCGCAGATGAGTTTTCACTGAGAGCTTTTCATAGCAGAAATACACCCGGAGCGCTTGCCAAACACTGCCGGGGGGCGACCCCGCTTACACAAATTTTCTTCTAATTGAAAAACCTTATTTCTAAAATTTTGATATTGCTTTGCCCGGGGTGTGAAACCACGGCATACGGTGTGGTAGGCGGAGCACGCTACCATCACACCACGGTGGCCGCCAATGTATGTAGGTTGTATAGGGAGCAGTTATCCGTCCTGTCAGGGATAAAGTCGAACCTGGTAAGAAGGCTAGAGTGTCCGAAGACCGGGCCGCTGTTCGATCGAACTAGGAATATTATTTCAAAGAACTTACGAATGCCAGCATTGCAGAAAGGTACCAGCTAAAATATTTTGCCTGGATCAGAACTATCTTTAAAATCAGAGATATCAGCTCCTCCAATGCAGATATTTATGGAGTGGTTTGGAACTATCGAAAAATAGAATAAATTCGTATTAGAAGAATCACGTAGAATTTCGGTCTTGTTCGGCAGCAACGAAATTTTACTAAAAAAAAAATTATCTGTAAATTTTACGTTAGTTCGGAACTATCGAAAAGGTCCCAACAAACCAAATTTTATTCCAGTTCGGAACCAGGGAAAAGGTAATACAGTGGCAAAAATTGCATCGCCTAGGACATCATCATGTTAAATTCGCCAGTTGAAAGCATGCAAAAGGGATAGGGAATGAACTAGAAGTGTTTCCGAAGCAGCAATCAGAAATATAAATTATAGCAAACAGTATCGAAAAATTTAGAGAAAAAAATATTATGTTAACGAAATATATAAAAAGAGATGATAAAAAACTTTTACGTACTTCCTTTATATATATGGACGAGAAGAAACCGAAAATGTCTCTTTTAACAAAGATGTAATCTTGTTGAACGCGGCCCCGTGGTGTGATGCTAGGTGCTTGGCGTACCACACCGAAGATCTTGGGTTCACGCGCAGGGCAAAGCAATATCAAAATTATAAAACAAAAATTTTATCAATTAGAGGAAACTTGTCCTAAACGAGGTCGCCCGTTGGGAATGTTTGGCAAGAACTCCACGTTCGGAGTCGGAATAAAACAAGTAGGCCCCCTATTTGTAGGAAAAACAAAAAGCGACGCAAATTGGAAGTGAAGCTCGACCTAAAATCCATTCGGCGGCTTTCGCTCCTTACATTTATTTATTTTAATCCTGTTGAACTTTGATATTAAAATTTTATAATAACTGTACACATTTTTATGAGGTACACAAATATAAAAGTGGTGCGCACGTGAATGTTTTTTGTGTAGGCTTTGCTGGTCTTTTCAATTTAAAATGAAAAATGTTTATTTTTCCTCCAGTTTTACCCAACGTTTCGCCAAACTCCTTGACATCATCAGGGGTTAAATATTTTTATTTTCACCGAAAAAAGGTAGAAAAAAATTAATTTCAGGATATTTTCTCACTATAACAGTCATGACAAAAACTTACATAGAAAGAATTAGTGGTGCGCACATTGCCGGACATAGGTGAAGATTATATGGAAAGTCTATCTATTGCACTTCACCTTTATATATTTGTTCCTCATACAAATTTTTACAATGGTTGTATTAAAATTTTAAAACGTTTTTCTTCACTTTTGGTTCATTTATAAAAACGAAGCATTAAAAAATGTTGTATATTCTTTTTATTTTCTTCTTTTGTTGCATTGTCAATGTGACCTAAGCTATGTGCAAGGTTTCATGTTTTTAGGTAGTTGCTTAAATATCGATCGCAAATTCCACAATTAATACCTCTTAATATCTCGATCCCTCTTTTGACCTAAATATTACAAACTAATCAATACCGAAGTTTCGTCGCAAAGTTCCAGTTCTCTGGCTACAGGAAGTTAGCGGTCGCAAGATTCCACATGTTGCAAATGGACTTTTTACAATCTCTAAATATCTCTATCCATTTCCGGTCTTGAAAACTCTTTTATCCTAAATATTATAACACTGTAAATCTTGAAGCTATGTTCAAAATTTCTGATCACTAGGCTGTCGGAAAGTTCCTTAAAAGTGTCCAAAGCTCCGAAGGTTTTTTGATTTTTCATGATCTCTAGACCACAAAGCGAAAAATTGTTCCCTCATGTTGCAATGTCATCGAGCTCTGAAGTATGTTTTGAGTTTCACGAACCTTCCTCTACGGGAGTAGTGGTCGCAAGATTACAAATTTTGGAAGTGAAGTTTCTAAATGTCTCTAAATATATCGATCAAACCCATCTCGAAAATTCTTATATCTTAAATATTGCAATCTAATGGAGCCCAAATCTTGATTCGACGTTTCTATGAGTTATCGGGAAGTTCTTTAAAACTCCAAAGCAAAATTTTCGGACGTATTTTAAAATTTCCACGATCCCTGGACCAGCCAGCAAATTTTTTTCCCCTAACGTTAAATTGTCACTGAGTTTAGATGTGTGTTCTAAGCTTCAAGGCTCTCCGGGAAGTTTACTCAAAAATCGGTTGCTGGAGTCTCCAATTTTGTATGGAAATTGGTGGAGAAACATCAAACGAAACTAATATAAAGGAAGTAAAATACTCTTTCTTTTGCTCAGTCCTGCATAGAATGTGTGGCGCGAATAAATGATTAGTTGTCTAGTTTTCTAAATTCCTGTTGTTGTTGTTGTAGCGATAAGGACACTCCCCGACAATTTTGTGGAGTATTATTGATGTTGATGTTGATGGTACTTTGCCGGTTGCACATCCGGTACGTTCCCGTAACAAGCACCATTAGCCGGACCATCTCGGGAACGGTTTAGTATGACCACATGAAACCTTCAAGGCCATACCGCCCTCCCACCCGCTCGATCCATGAGAAAATGGGGGTCGCCAGAGCCTCGAATGCTAAAGAAACAGGATCCGCCATGGGTAGGTGAGGTTAATTATTGGGTTGGAGAAGCTGTAAACTGCGCTTGCAACCCCTTGAAAGGGTTACCCTACACAGCCCTTGAACCTATTTGGTATTTTAGTCGACTCTTACGACAGGCATACCTGCCATGGGTATATTTTAAACATGTTTCTATACCCAGCTGTACTTCTGCAAAACGCATTATAACTTTGACTGGATAACCGTTAGTTGAACAGGTATAAAGAAATCGAAAT
This sequence comes from Eurosta solidaginis, assembly GCF_040869045.1. Lineage (NCBI taxonomy): Eukaryota > Metazoa > Arthropoda > Insecta > Diptera > Tephritidae > Eurosta > Eurosta solidaginis. Next base: position 234,696,026 of record NC_090322.1, read on the forward strand.
AGATATAGATTTCCATATGTCCAAATCATCAGTATAGAAAAAAATTAACTAAACTATGTCCGTCCGTCTGTCCGTCCGTTAACACAATAACTTGAGAAAATATTGAGATATATTCACCAAATCCGGGCTTATATGGACCCAGAATTGATTGGTATTGAGAATGAGCGAAATCGGACGATAACCACGCCCCATATTTCGATGTCCAAAATTTTGAAAAATGAGATAATTCAAAACGAATACCGCTAAGGTAATGAAATTTGGAGGTGCAATGGTTTGATGACGCAAAACATAAATTCCACAAAATTTGCAATATGGGCGTGACATCACCCACATTTAGAAGAAGAAAATTTGGAAGTTCAACAAGCCGTAAATTAAAAGCCGTTAGGTTAGGTTAGGTTGAACTGGACGGTCCATGAGGGCCTCACGTAGACTGAATGAGTCCGTAGTGTAGAAGTTTATTTAACGACCAAACTGAAAACCCTTACCTAAAACCAGGGACTATGTTATAAAATCACTCCGTCCTCTTGGCAAATACTAGAAGCTTTCTAGGGCATTTGCCGCTTGCTGCTTCTAGATCTGACAGCTGTATCACTCCTAATAGCTGGAGTCTTAGCCTCGCAAGCGCTCGATCGTTTCCTCTGCCAACCCGCACTTCCTACATCTGCTATCACTGACGAATCCAAATTTAAAGGCATGAGAAGACAGTAGGCAGTGTCTAGTCAGAATACCCATCATGAGTCTACAGTCCTCTCATTTTAATGATAGTAGCAACTTTATTAGTCTAATGTTGTAAGACCTACACATAATATTCGACAGTTTGCAGCCCCGCGCTTGGACCCAGGCCTTTCCCGCTTGGTCGATCGTATGCACCTCTCGCCTTCTCTTTATCTCGCCCAATCTAATTGGGACGTCTTCGGAGCAAGCTTCAAGGTATGCGTCCTTTATATCTAGCTCATCCCATTTTTCATTCAAAAGTTGTTAAATATATTACACTGAAATTTGGCACAGACACTATCCTTGCCAAATTATATAGACTGAGTGAAGATAATCAAAATCGCTTAAAGACCACGCGTACTTCTCCTAAAAGTCTAACCTTAACAAAGTTTGCAATCAGTCTATGGTTTTTAACTACATTTGACTGATATTCTATCTCAGTAGTGGTACGATTCAGCTAAGAACAAAACTTAAATATATTTTGAAAAGTAATCAAATTTTTTTTAACTCTTTCCGGAATACTTTCAGCGCCGTAAGTCTCCCAATCCCAACGAAAAAATTGGGCATAAACATTTTTTCATATCTACAACTGTTTGCTCTGAAAATGAATGAAATCGCCTGAAAGCCACCCCTCCGTTTTTGCATAGTTAGGTAAAAAACAAAACACACTTAACGGACAATAACGCTTTTTAGTACAATGGGACTTGGTGTTTTTATTTTCATTGTTCTGTTATATCTTTACTTTAAGAAAAACAGGTTTTGTAGAGAAATCCCCATATCTGAAGGAAAACTGCATTTTGACCAGCTCAAGCTTATTGGTGGTGGCCTCTGTATCCGAAATGAAAATTAGTTCAGAATAGAACCAGAATAGAGCGTCATTGCGCAGCCTTATAACAAAATTAACCACACAAAGCAAACAAAAACAGATTTTCGCCCGAACATAGACTTTCTTACATATTCCATATCAATTTTTGAAATTTTTAATCGTATTCGTCCCTTTTCATATTGGAATGTTTATGAACTTTGAGCACGTTTTTGAAAACTCTTTTAGATTAATCGTTAATTGAAAGGGAATACAAATTTGGGGAAATAAATTATACCGCAGATCAAGAGCTTAAACTTCTTTTGTATCTCATGTGAACATTTTTGTTAAAAAATAATACCCCTTCTATATATTTTGGAGTTCAACTTCACAAAAATTATAAAAGGTTTGATTTACAAAAAAAAAGAAATATTTAGTTTTTCTGTTATAATAAAGAAGTGTACAAAAATTAAAAGTTATTTTTTTCCGATTTTTTTATTTTATTTTTTTTGTATTAAAAAAAAAAAAAAAAATACAGACAATACAAAAACAGCTGCTCCAACCAATCTTATGGAAATCAATGTAATTCGTCAATGGTGCCATATCATAAAGCCCTAGCCATAACCATAAACATACCATAGCCAACAATTTGGTTTTTGGTTTTTCGCCATATTCATAACCTACAAATATTTCAGTTGGTGAATTTATTAAGTTTTTGTAATACGTTTTGACTAAAATACGTATTATTTGTGGAATATGTTTGTAATTTTTTGCGTTTCCTTCATTTTTATGACAATTTCACGATTTTTAGGTTAAGGCACCAATTGATATGGATAAGTAAAAATGTGGTTATGACTAAAGCGTTATGACTATGTCAACTTTTCCAAAGTTGTTTATAACTTTAAGTACGTTCAAACACAATTGGAGTTTAGGAAAAACAAAAATATTTATATAATTTAATTACCGAATAACATTCACGCGTAAACAACAGAGAGTGTATGTGGGTGTGGAAGTTTAGAAATACTCCAAAACAAAGACTGTTGTGTCCGCTGGTGCATATATGTACATATACGTTGATGGCTACTAGGGTGATTGACTCGGTTAATCAAACCAGTTGAAAATAAATTCCGAATATCGAATAACCAAGTTTTTTGTCTTCGGTTAACCGATTTTTTGGTGCCGCCGTTGTGTAGTGGAGGGTGTTCCGCCTACCACACCGGGGTTCAAGCTACGTGAAAAGTAACATCGAAAATTTAGAAAAAAGTTTTTCCAAGCGGAGTCGCCCCTCGGCAATGGTATGGCAAACACTCCGAGTGTATTTCTGCCATGAAAAGCTTCTCAGTGAAAATTCATCTGCCATGCAGATGCCGTTCGGAGTTGACATAAAAAGAGGAGCATGCTTTTGAAAGTTGACGAAATACCAAAGAGGATAGATTAAAATAAGATCCACCAGTTTGCTACGAGTGGCGTGAAACTCGATGGAAAACAAAAAATGCATGCCAAATGTTTTCTATGAGGGATTTTTTTCATTGCCTCGTATTAATTCATAAGATGTAGTAACCTCTCGCTAGTGTGACTTTTGAAAAGAGAATTAATTAGTAAATTATATACAATCGTTAAAATCAACACAAATATGACACGAAGACATTTTATGCAGGTATTACCAAAAAAAAAAGCAGCTACTACCTCATATTGAGATGCAGTACAGCAGCGATGGGCAAAACGGCTCGTATGAGCCTTTTGGTCATACGGGAACGCTTTGCACATTTAAGTGCTTGGGAAGGGCGATCAAGTGCAGGTATGTGGGGCGAAGAAAAAACACAGGAAGAGAATAATATACAAACACACATAAGACTGATAAAGAGAGAGTATTTGGCCTTATAAATCTGTGACTGCACAGTCACCAAGCTATGTGGAAAATAGCGCTGCCGCCGCTCTTATTACGTTCAAATTATTAAGCGTTGTAGGATAAACTAGCCTTTACCGGCGGCTTCAATCGCACTAAAGGCCACAAATATGTAATATCGCTTTTGTGATTCACAACTCGAACTGAATTTTCAGTTGTAATTCAAATCATAAAAAAAGCAAGTTTTAAATTTAGAAAAATGGTCGCCGTAAATTAAACACACATGCAACACATGCTCCAACAATTTTTCCAGTGTGGATTTAACGATATATGTATGTGAGCTGAAGAAATTTGAAAATTCCTCCATAATTTGAAATTTATAAATGAAAACAGTTATGTTTATAATAAAACTAGTAAAATTAGTCGTTGTTTATGCGATTGGTAACTTTTTTATTTGTAAAGTGATACAATTCTTCCTAGGCTCACGGCAACACTGCCAATAAGTCTGAAAAGGGTTTCGATTGTTTACGAAACGTGCATTAGTTCGTTTTTCTACTACTGCGTCCTTTAATGCTGCTACTTTAAAAATACTTTTTTTAAATACTTTCATAATTATAATTAAATGTATGTGAAGGCGAAATGAATGTCAATAATGCGCTGCTTAACACAAAGACGATTTCGTATTTCTAGCCTGGTCCACCTTTATGGCGATATCTCGAAAAGGCATGTACCTATAGAACTATGGCCCACGCCCTTTTAAAATACTCATTAACACCCTTCATTTGATACCCATATCGTACAAACAAATTCTATAGTCAGCCCTGGTCCACCTTTATGGCGATATCCCTAAATGGCGTCCATCTATAGAACTATGGCCCACTTCCTCGTAAAATATTCTTTAATACCTTCCATTTGATACACATGTCATACAAACACATTCCAGGGTTACCCTAGGTTCTTTTTACAACATGGTGATTTTCCCTTACTTTGTCCCCACAGCTCTCAACTGAATATGTAATGTTCGGTTACACCCGAACTTAGACTTCCTTACTTGTTTTCTTTAATTTTATTTTATAAGTAAAAAGTAAATATTATCAAGCGAGCATGGGGTTTTAATTAGTAATGCCTTTATTTGTTGAACTGAAAAGAACACAAAAGAATTGCTAACGAGAAATTAATTAAGCTTTCCGTTGTTTCGTGTGAACAAATATAAATAAGGAAACGTTTTTCTTCAAGTTTTCAGAATTTTGTATGAAAACAACTCAAAAATGTATGTTAAAGCTATAAAAATAAATCTTTATTTTTTAATCATTAGGCCCGTTGTCTTGTTAAAGAATAAACAATCATATAATCTAAAACGTGGACAAATATGTTTCAATGCGGATATATAAATGACATAATCCCAAATGGCATAGCCCCAAGTTTTTTACTTTAGATTATGTCACTGCTTATGGGGTGTAATAAGCCAACATCTGAGTCTATAACGAAGATTTACATAAACATCTCGAAGGCAGTCATCTTGGGGTTCTGAGTAGTTTGCTTTTTTTATTTTGCCGAACACCTAATTTCGAGATCCTCTAGGAGCCATTAATTACATGAAATTTACCAAGGTATTCGGGCAACGGTCGCCTTTTGACCCATGTTGTTGTTGTTTTTGTAGCAGTGCTTGGTCCTGGTTTTTGATAGGGTTTTTCAGTTTGGTCGTTAAAACAAACTTCTAGTAACACTACGGACTCATTCAGTCAATGTGAGGTCCTCATGGCCAGTTCAACCTAACCTAACCTAGCAGTGCTTCTCCCCATCCAATAGGTGCGACCGAATACAAATTGTCATCAATGTCCTCTAACGAGAGTCCAAAGAAACTTGCTGTTTCGACAGGGGTGGACCACAATGGGAGACGTGTTAGAGGCGTTGGTTTCACAATACAGTATAAAGAGATGGTTGGCGTCATGTGGGGACACATTACAAGCAGGACATAGGTTTTGTATGTCGCGGTTGATTTTGGATAAGTAAGAGCTTAACTGTTACAGTACCCAGATCGAAGTTGAGCTAGAGTGACGCGCGTTCCCTAGGGAGAGTACGTTTCTACTCTGCTAGTTTTAGTTAATATTCTTTGAGTATAGGAATCACCAGGCAATTCCTGGCATACAGGTCCGTCGCCTGTTTCTGGATTTCACTGAGGACCTGCTTGTGTCTTTAGCGTCATACCACTACGTTCTCAGGTGCCGTATTTCTTCGTAGTGCTTAAGGAGATGACTCCCTAAGCCTCTGGGCGTTGTAGGCTCATCAATCAGATGTCTGTTGGGATGCCCAGGTTTCTGGATATTCAACAGAAACTTCTTGGTTAACATTTCATTTCTCTCCTAAATGGCGAGTAGGCTCGCCTCATTATGTAGATGGTGTTCTGGGACATAAGAAGACAGCCCATGGCGGTTCTGAGAGCGCTATTCTAGCAGGCCTGTAGCATCTTCCAGTGAGTAGTCTTTAGACTTGGCGACCACATCGGGGACGCGTCGCTTGCAATCGGTCGGCCAATTTCCTTGTAAGTGGTAACGAGCGCTTCTTTATCTTTACCCCAAGTACTGGCAGCAAGCAATTTGAGGATTTTATAGCGGCTCTGGATTTTCGATGCAATTGCGGCTACATGCTCCCCAAAATGTAGATCCAGATCGAACGTCACATCCAAGAGTTTGCGGTGTCAGACAGTCGGTAACGTAGTGCCATTGACGTGGATGTTCAAATTGGTCGACATTTGGGCCGTCATTGTGCATTCATCGGCTTAGGAAACGATAGTGACTCCTTCTGGTGGTGAAGGTAGCTTTGATGTGTAGAAGTTAAACAGAGATATCGGGCGATAAGGATCTCCTATGTTAGCTGTTTTCCCAGTATTTAGTACCAGGACCACCTTGGCCATTTTCCATTTTTCGGGGATGACAAAGGTGGAAAGGGCAGGTTGAAGACATGTGCTAAATATTTGAATCCATCTTTTCCTAGGCTTTTTAGCATCGGCATGGCTATGCCGTCTGGTCCCACTGCTTTAGATGGTTTAGCATGACCGATGGCATCGTCAACCTCTTTGGGGGTGATGCCCGTCTAACTTTGTCAACCGTCGAATGCATTATATATTGTCGGCAAAAAGCGCTTGCGCATTTTTTTGCATCCGACAGCACTTTGTCCCCAAAGGCCATGGAGTTCTTTTCATTGTGCTTAGACGGATTCGATAGGGACTTTACGGTGGACCAGAGCTTACCCACACCGGCAGAGAAGTTACAATCCCTTAAGTGCTCCTCCCATTTCGCCCGCTTGTGTTCATCCATTGTTTTGACCCATCATGTTGATTTCTGCCTTAACGATTTTTTTAGTAGACATTTTTTTTAATGTAGAAGAAATTACACTCATATAAGTTTTGGTGTCAAAACCGCACTTTGTGGTGTTGTTCTACATAAAAAAAATTAAAATAATAAACAATCACACCAAACACTTTAACAAGGCACTATTTTGGTGCTAAATTTAAAACTACAGCAGAAATAAGTTTATTTGTTATTCCTCTGTATAGTCACTGAGTAGCCGTTTAGTAGTGAGCTAATGTGGGAAGGCGACATCCTGTCCTGACCACTCTGACATAAGGGCTAGCTGGGGGATTTTCATCAACAGCGTCTGTCCACCACAAGGTGAGGCTACAAACGGGCGTCTGCCTAGGATCAAGCGGCTCGCTATATGAGAGTGCAAATAATATTTTCATCTCCGCTGAGCGGGTTGTGCGCTGGGCTTGGGACCCGCCACGTCAAACCACACTTCAATGAAAAACTCAACAAAGCCTCGGATAAGAATACAACCTTTATCTGATGACATCTATGGCAATCTCTCGTTCCCTGAATGGGATAATATCAGATGCTCGGCTGGTTGATGTCCTCGTTTAAACAAAATCCAACATCCCTACCATCCAAGAAATTCGTTGGACCAAGCAACGAAGGAAGAAGATTAAAAACTGAGACATCCACTGGAGTGGCCATACAAATAAGTGCAGTTTCAGCGCCGGAACCGTGGTGGGAGGGGGACTTTGTTGCCAAGTATTGGCGTTCACTCCTGTGGGCGAACGTCTCGCCGCTATTCGAATAAAAGCAAAATTGTTTTCAATATATCATTGATATGCGCTCATGCGACCACGTTGTGGCAGACGGGCGGCATGCATCTAGTGTTCTAGGTGTGTTCACGATCCGAGGACGTCACAGCCAAAAGCGCCCGCCTCTGCGTGGCTAAAACCAGAGAACAAAAACACAAGGAAACTAGCCGCAGAAAGGCTGCAATCGCAAAAGACCGCCAATGATTTCGCAAATCGACTCTCACACCTGCTCGTCGAGAGCACAGGGGAACCCGACGGGATTCAGGATTATTGAAAGCATATCTCTTACGCACTTCGTATTGCCGCCGAGAAAAAATTGATTACCGGCGACCACGGAAAACATTTGATACGATGAAGGGTGTCACGTTGCAACCGAATGAAAAGACGCTGCCTACAGGGCTTTGTTAAAAGCGAGTGCAACAAGAAAAGTGTTTGAACGCTACCGCGAGTTGAAATGGAAAGCGAGACGGCCTTTCAGGAAGAAAAAAGAGGATGCAGAAAGGCGAGTGTGAGGAGCTTAAGCTGCTAGCCACCAGGAATAACGTCTGCAAATTTTACCAAAAAATTCGGCGACATATGGAAGGTTTTAAGTCCGTGGCAAACTCCTGTAAGAACGAAAACAGCGAACTTGTAATCGATGTCCAAAGAGTACTTAGATTATGGAAGGAACAATTCTCTGTTCTCCTAAATGGAGACAGCGCTGTACTGTACAGGAATGATGAACTCGACCCCGCAACCGATGATGATGGAATTAATGGCCAGCCTTCTTTATATCGCGTATAAGGTTCCCACAAGTGTTTTGTGCAAAAGATTGAATCCCACCGTGAATCGGCCGATTGGACCTTATCAGTGTGGCCTCAGACCTGGTAAGTCCACCACCGACAAGATTTTCATAATGCGCCAAATCTTGGAAAAAAACCGTGAAAAAAGAATCCACACACATAACCTCTTCGTCGATTTTAAAGCCGCCTTCGACAGCACGAAAAGGAGCGGCCTGCATGCCGCTATGTCTGAATTTGGTTTGCACGAATACGGCTGTGCACAATAACATTGAGCAACAGCATCAGTTCAGTCAGAATTGGGAGGGACCTCTCCGAGCCGATCGAAACTAAACGAGGTTTCAGACAGGTTGACCTCCTATCGTACGATTTCCTTAATTTGATGCTGGAGAAAATTATAGAAGCTGCAGAACTTAAGCACTCTGGAACAATATTTCATTAAAACGTACAATTACTGGCATATGCTGATGACATTGGTATCATCGGCCGCGCTTCTGCTTTCTCCAAACTGGAAAAAGAAGCGGAAAAGATGCGTTTGATGGTGAATGAGGACAAAACGAAGTACCTGCTATCATCGAGCAAAGAGTCAGCGTATTAGACACTGTTGGCAGCCATAACTTCGAAACAGTAAACACAAACAACAACATCAGCTCTGAAATCCAGCGAAGAGTCAATCTTACCAATAAATAATACTTTGTATAAGCACGCAGTTGGAAAGTAAATTCCTCTCTCGACAAACGTACCAGTCCTGCTTTATGGTGCAGAAGCATAGACCATGACAAAAGCAGATGAAGCGGCTTTGGGGGTGTTCGAAAGAAAAGTTCTTCGAAAGATCTATGGACCTCTACGCGCTGGCGATGGGAAGTACCGAAAAAATTTAATGATGAGCTGTACGAGCATTACGTAGACATCAAAATAGTCCAGCGAAGTGAAGTGCAGCGGCTACGCTGGTTATGTGAATAAAAGATCATGCTCCGGTTAAGGAAGTACTTTTATCGGAACCCGCCCTTGGAAGCAGAGGAATAGGTTGACTGGCAGGACCAGGTGGAAAACGATTTTAACTTTCTTGTGTAGCCAATTGGCGACAGTTGGCAGAGCGAAGAAGGGATTGGCATGCCTTTTTGGGCGGCCATAACCGTTTAAACGGTTAAGCGCCAATCGAGTAAGTAATTATTTATTCCGAAAAGTGGTCATCGACAGTCTCAACTTTTTTAAAGTACATCCGCCCTTAAAAAAAATAGATCGGCGTCATGTTTAGCTGCAGAATGATCACATCGCAATGGGAGGCCACAGAATTTGTAAACAGAGGAACCTCGCACCTTGTGGTATTATCACCAATGCTGTGGACGCTAGGCATTAAAAAATTGCTAAGGCTGCTGGGCAGAGGACCATTCAAACTCATGGTGTATGCAGATGACGTATCAGTCATCATAAGCGGCTGATGTTTGCCAACAGTCAGCTCTCTGATGGGCCAAGCGCTTCGGGATGTACATGTCTCAGCATCTTTTTGTATATATATAGGATCAAACCAATTTGGTTATATCGGTCTACAATTGCAGTTATGAAACAAAGAAAAATCAAAAAGGGGCTAAACTGGTTTCGAACCGACGTTTCGCTTTGGATTTTTTTCAACTTTTTATACTCAGTTGAGCAGTGCTCACAGAGTATATTAAGTTTGATTGGATAACGGTTGGTTGTACATATATAAAGGAATCGAGATAGATATAGACTTCCATATATCAAAATAATCAGGATCGAAAAAAAATTTGATTGAGCCCTGTCCGTCCGTCCGTCCGTCCGTTAACACGATAACTTGAGTAAATTTTGAGGTATCTTGATGAAACTTGGTATGTAGGTTCCTGAGCACTCATCTCAGATCACTATTTAAAATGAACGATATCAGACTATAACCACGCCCACTTTTTCGATATCGAAAATTTCGAAAAACCGAAAAAGTGCGATAATTCATTACCAAAGACAGATAAAGCGACGAAACTTGGTAGATGAGTTGAATTTATGACGCAGAATAGAAAACTAGTAAAATTTTGGACAATGGGCGTGGCACCGCCCACTTTTAAAAGAAGGTAATTTAGAAGTTTTGCAAGCTGTAATTTGTCAGTCGTTGAAGATATCATGATGGAATTTGGCAGGGACGTTACTCCTATTACTATATGTACGCCTAATAAAAATTAGCAAAATCGGAGAAGGACCACGCCCACTTTTAAAAAAAAAATTTTTTGAAAGGAAAATTTTAACAAACAAGTAAGGAAGGCTAAGTTCGGGTGTAACCGAACATAACATACTCAGTTGAGAGCTATGGAGACAAAATAAGGAAAATCAATCTGGGGTAACCCTGGAATGTGGTTGTATAATATGTGTATCAAATGAAAGGTATTAAAGAGTATTTTAAGAGAGAGTAGGCCATAGTTCTATGGATGAACGCCATTTAGGGATATCGCCATAAAGGTAGACCAGGGCTGACTCTAGAATTTGTTTGTACGATATGGGTATCAAATGAAAGGTGTTACTGAGCATTTTAAGAGGGAGTGGGGCTTAGGTTTATCGGTGGACGCCTTTTCGAGATGTCCCCATTAAGGTGGACCAGGGGTGATTCTATAATGTGTTTGTACGATATGGGTATCAAATGAAAGCTGTTATTGAGTATTTTGAAAAGGAGTGATCCTTAGTTCCATAGGTGGACGCCGTTTCGAGATATCGCCATAAAGGTGGACCAGGGGTGTCTCTAGAATGTGTTTGTACGATATGGGAATCAAATGAAAGGTGTTACTGAGCATTTTAAGAGGGAGTGGGCATTAGGTCTATAGGTGGACGCCTTTTCGAGATATCGCCATTAGGGTGGGCCAGGGGTGACTCTAGAATGTTTGTACGATATGGGTATCAAACGAAAGGTGTTACTGAGCATTTTAAGAGGGAGTGGACATTAGGTCTATAGGTGGACGCCTTTTCGAGATATCGCCATTAGGGTGGGCCAGGGTGACTCTAGAATGTGTTTGTACGATATGGGTATCAAACGAAAGGTGTTACTGAGCATTTTAAGAGGGAGTGGACACTAGGTCTATAGGTGGACGCCTTTTCGAGATATCGCCATTAGGGTGGGCCAGGGTGACTCTAGAATGTGTTTGTACGATATGGGTATCAAACGAAAGGTGTTACTGAGCATTTTAAGAGGGAGTGGGCATTAGGTCTACAGGTGGACGCCTTTTCGAGATATCGCCATTAGGGTGGGCCAGGGGTGACTCTGGAATGTTTGTACGATATGGGTATCAAACGAAAGGTGTTACTGAGCATTTTAAGAGGGAGTGGGCATGAGGTCTATAGGTGGACGCCTTTTCGAGATATCGTCATTAGGGTGGGCCAGGGGTGACTCTAGAATGTGTTTGTACGATATTGGTATCAAACGAAAGGTGGTAATGTGTATTTTAAAAGGGAGTAATCCTTAATTCTATAGGTGGGCGCCTTTTCGAGATATCGCCATAAAGGTGGACCAAGGGTGACTCTAGAATGTTTGTACGATATGGGTATCAAACGAAAGGTGTTACTGAGCATTTTAAGAGGGAGTGGGCATTGGATCTATAGGTGGACGCCTTTTCGAGATATCGCCATTAGGGTGGGCCAGGGTGACTGTAGAATGTGTTTGTACGATATGGGTATCAAATGAAAGGTGGTAATGTGTATTTTAAAAGGGAGTAATCCTTAATTCTATAGGTGGGCGCCTTTTCGAGATATCGCCATAAAGGTGGACCAAGGGTGACTCTAGAATGTTTGTACGATATGGGTATCAAACGAAATATTTTATTAGGTCTATAGGTGGACGCCTTTTCGAGATATCGCCATTAGGGTGGGCCAGGGGAGACTCTAGAATGTTTGTACGAGATGGGTATCAAACGAAAGGTGTTACTGAGCATTTTAAGAGGGAGTGGGCAATAGGTCTATAGGTGGACGCCTTTTCGAGATATCGTCATTAGGGTGGGCCAGGGGTGACTCTAGAATGTTTGTACGATATGGTTATCAAACGAAAGGTGTTACTGAGCATTTTAAGAGGGAGTGGACGTTAGGTCAATAGGTGGACGCCTTTTCGAGATATCGCCATTAGGGTGGGCCAGGGGTGACTCTAGAATGTTTGTACGATATGCGTATCAAACGAAAGGTGTTACTGAGCATTTTAAGAGGGAGTGGGCATTAGGTCTATAGGTGGACGCCTTTTCGAGATATCGCCATTAGGGTGGGCAAGGGGTGACTCTAGAATGTGTTTGTACGATATGGATATCAAATTAAAATTAAAGGTATTAATGAGGGTTTTAAAAGCGAGTGGCCCTTAGATGTATATGTGAAGGCGTTCTCGCCATGTGGACCAGGTGATCCAGAAAATTATCTGTCGGGTACTGCTAATTTATTTATATACCAGCCTTTACCCGCGGCCCCGTCCGCAAGGAGAAAATTAAATATATGGGATATTCACGTTAGCCTGCTTATCAAGTTATCTGTTTAAAAAGATGTTTCTGTCCAATACATTTTATTTTTGTAATTGAGTAAAAAAAGAACTAAATGAGCTGATAACCTGACAGGATCCCCAAATGATCCCGAAATTATACAGAAAAATCCACGAAATGACCCCGACGCTATCGCGGACAGATCCCGAAAACCATTTAGAAATGCCACGGAAGGGTCTCCAAAAGTTTCCGGAATAGTCCCAAAAAACCCGAAATGACAACGACACGATTCTAGACTTATCCAGAGAACCACAAAGAAATGATGCCTGAAGGGTACCAAAATGATCCCGAAGTAGTCCCGAAAAAGTTCCGAAATGACCCTGACGGGCTCCCGGACGGTTCTCAAAAACCATCCAGAAAATATCCAGGAAGGGTCCTTAGGGGATCCACGACGGATCGCGAAAACCATACAGAAATGATTCCGGAAGGGTCCCAAAATGATCCCGTATTAGTCCCGAAAAAGTCCTGAAATGACCCCGACGGGATCCCAGACGGATTCCGAAAACTATCCAGAAATGATGCCGGAAAGGTCCTCAAATGATCCCCTAATAGTCCCGAAATTACCCTGACGGGATCTCGAACGGACTCCTAAATGACCCTGACGGGATCCCGCACAGATCTCGAAATCCATCCAGAAATGATCTTGGAAACCCAAAATAATCCCGAAACAATATCTGAAAAGTCCAGAAATTACCCCGACGGGATCCCTCACGGATCCCAAAAACTATCCAGAAATGATGCCGGAATTTCCTCAAAAGATCCCCTAATAGTCCCGAAATGACCCTGACGGGATCCCGGACGGATCCCTAAAACCATCTAGAAATGGTGCCGGAAGGTACCTCAAATGATCCCGAAATAGTACCGAAATGACCCCGACGGGATCCCGGACGGATCCCGAAAACCATCTAGAAATGATGCAGGAAGGTACCCCAAATGATCCCGAAATAGTCCCGAAATGACCCCGACGGAATACCGGACGGATCCCGAAAACCATCCAGAAATTATGCCGAAAGCGTCCCAAATGATCCCGTATTAGTCGAGAAAAATTCCCGAAATGACCCCGATGGAATCCCGGACGGATCCTCAAAACCATATAGAAATGATGCCGGAAGGTACCCCAAAGGATCCCGAAATAGTTCCGTAATGAACCTGACGGGATCCCGGACGGATCCCGAAAACCATCTAGAAATGATGCCGGAAGGTACCCCAAATGATCCCGAAATAGTCCCGAAATGACCCCGACGGGATCCCGGACGGATCCCGAAAACCATACAGAAATGATGCCGAAAGCGTCCCCAAATGATCCCGTATTAGTCGACAAAAAGTCCCGAAATGAACCCGACTGGTTCCCGGACGGATCCCGAAAAGCATCCAGATATGAGCCGAAAGGGTCCCCAAATGATCCCGTATAAGTCGAGAAAAAGTCCCGAAATGACCAAGACGGGATCCCGGACGGATCCCGAAAACCATCCAGAAATGATGCCGAAAGCGTCCCCAAATGATCCCGTATTAGTCGAGAAAAAGTCCCGAAATGACCCCGACGGGATCCCGGACGGATCCCGAAAACCATCTAGAAATGATGCCGGAAGGTACCCCAAATGATCCCGAAATAGTCCCGAAATGACCCCGACGGGATCCCGGACGGATCCCGAAAACCATACAGAAATGATGCCGAAAGCGTCCCCAAATGATCCCGTATTCGTCGAGAAAAATTCCCGAAATGACCCCGACGGAACCCGGACGGATCCTCAAAACCATATAGAAATGATGCCGGAAGGTACCCCAAAGGATCCCGAAATAGTTCCGTAATGAACCTGACGGGATCCCGGACGGATCCCGAAAACCATCTAGAAATGATGCCGGAAGGTACCCCAAATGATCCCGAAATAGTCCCGAAATGACCCCGACGGGATCGCGGACGGATCCCGAAAACCATACAGAAATGATGCCGAAAGCGCCCCAAATGATCCCGTATTAGTCGACAAAAAGTTCCGAAATGAACCCGACTGGTTCCCGGACGGATCCCGAAAAGCATCCAGATATGATGCCGAAAGGGTCCCCAAATGATCCCGTGTAAGTCGAGAAAAAGTCCCGAAATGACCAAGACGGGATCCCGGACGGATCCCGAAAACCATCCAGAAATGATGCCGAAAGCGTCCCCAAATGATCCCGTATTAGTCGAGAAAAAGTCCCGAAATGACCACGACGGGATCCCGGACGGATCCCGAAAACCATCTAGAAATGATGCCGGAAGGTACCCCAAATGATCCCGAAATAGTTCCGAAATGACCCCGACGGGATCCCGGACGGATCCCGAAAACCATACAGAAATGATGCCGAAAGCGTCCCCAAATGATCCCGTATTCGTCGAGAAAAATTCCCGAAATTACCCCGACGGAGTCCCGGACGGATCCTCAAAACCATATAGAAATGATGCCGGAAGGTACCCCAAAGGATCCCGAAATAGTTCCGTAATGAACCTGACGGGATCCCCGACGGATCCCGAAAACCATCTAGAAATGATGCCGGAAGGTACCCCAAATGATCCCGAAATAGTCCCGAAATGACCCCGACGGGATCCCGGACGGATCCCGAAAACCATACAGAAATGATGCCGAAAGCGTCCCCAAATGATCCCGTATTAGTCGATAAAAAGTCCCGAAATGAACCCGACTGGTTCCCGGACGGATCCCGAAAAGCATCCAGATATGATGCCGAAAGGGTCCCCAAATGATCCCGTATAAGTCGAGAAAAAGTCCCGAAATGACCAAGACGGGATCCCGTACGGATCTCTAAAACCATCTAGCAATGATGCCGGAAGCTACCCCAAATGATCCCGTATTAGTAGAGAAAAAGTCCAGAAATGACCCCGACGGGATCCCTGATGGATCCCGAAAACCATCTAGAAATGATGCCGCAAGGTACCTCAAAGGAACCCGTATTAGTCGAGAAAAAGTCCCAAAATGACCCTGAAGGGATCCCGAACGGATTCCGAAAACCACACAGAAATGATGCCGAAAAGGTCCCCAAATGATCCCGTATTAGTCGAGAAAAAGTCCCGAAATGACCCCGACGGGATCCCGGACGGATCCCGAAAACCATTTAGAAATGATGCCGAAAGGGTCCCCAAATGATCCCGTATTAGTCGAGAAAGGGCCCCGAAATGACCCTGGCGGGATCCGGACGGAACCCGAAAACCATCCAGAAATGATGCCGAAAGGGTCCTTAAATGATCCCGTATCAGTCGAGAAAAAGTCCAGAAACGACCCCGACGGGACCCGGACGGATCCCGAAAACCATCCAGAAATGATGTCGAAAGGCTCCCCAAATGATCCCGTCTTAGTCGAGTAAAAGTTCCGAAATGACCCCGACGGGATCCCGGACGGATCCCGAAAACCGTCCAGAAATGATGCCGGAAGGGTCCCCCGGACGGATCCCGAAAACTATACACAAATGATCCCGGAAGGGTCCCAAAATAATCCCGGAATAGTCCCGAAAAAGTCCAGAAATGACCCCGACGGGATCGCGGACGGATCCCGAAAACCATCCAGAAATGATCCCTGAAGGGTCTCGAGATGACCCAAACGGGATTACAAATAGGGTGAAGATAATTATAAAAATAAAAATAAATAAAATGCAGGCGCGATAACCTCCGAAGAGATCTAAAGCCGAACTTCTCTTCCAATTTGCGTCGTGCTCCTCTTGATTTTCCCTACAAATTGGCCGGACGGGACCTACATGTTTTATGCCGACTCCGAACGGCATCTGCTAAGCAGATGAGTTTTCACTGAGAACTTTTCATGGCAGAAATACACCCGGAGTGCTTGCCAAACACTGCCGAGGGGCGACCCCGCTTAGAAAAATTTTCTTCTAATTGAAAAATCTTATTTCTAAAATTTTGATGTTGTATGCCCAGGGCATACGGTGTAATAGGCGAGGCACGCTACCATCACACCACGGTGGCCGCCAACATGAAGATAATTATAAAACCATGTTAATAAGGCAACAGGCGCGTTGGAGCGAAAAGGAAAGGGGGGGGGGGGGGGTGTATCACTGCTCACTTTGTAAGCCCTCGACTTATTTCACCCTTTGAGTTTGTAATATTGGTGAAGGTCAGTATACGTAAAGTTATAATGTGTAAAAATTGTTAAAAAGTAATTATTCGAAGGGGTCGTGGGAACCCCTTCCCCCTTTCCATGTTCGAAAAAAATTTCGCCAGTAGCCTATTATCTCTGTCCCAAATTTCATCAAAATCCGTGAAGCCGTTCTGGCGTGATTCAGTCGCAAAGACAAAAAATATAATAATTAAATTATAACTGTTCCTAGGGGGCGGAGACCACGCCCCTTTTGAAAAATATATAGCTAATAGATCCTTCTAGACTATTAGCTATATGCATGCCAAATTTCATACAAATCCGTCCAGCCGTTCTTGCGTGATTGAGTCACAAAGAAAAACGTCTGGACAAACATCCAAACATCCAAACATCCAAACATCCAAACATCCAAACATCTAAACATCCAAACTTTGCCATTTATAATATATACTAGCCTTTACCCGCGGCCCCGTCCGCAAGGAGAAAATGAAATATGTGGGCTATTCACGTTAGCCTGCTTATAAAGTTATCTGTTTAAAATTTTTTTTCTGTCTAATGCATTTTATTTTTGTAATTGAGTAAAAAAAAGAACTTTATGAGCTGATAACCTGATAGGATCCCAAAATGATAACGAAATTATCCAGAAAAAGCCACGAAATGACCCCGACGCTATCGCGGACGGATCCCGAAAACCATCCAGAAACGCCCCGGAAGTGTTTCCAAAAGTTCCCGAAGTAGTCCCAAAAAAACCCGAAATGACAACGACACGATTCTAGACTTATCCAGATAACCACACAGAAATGATGCCTGAAGGGTACCAAATTGATCCCGAAATAGTCCCGAAAAAGTTCCGAAATTACCCTGACGGGCTCCCGGACGGATCTCAGAAACCATCCAGAAAATATCCAGGAAGGGTCCCTAAATTATCCCGACTACAGAAAAAGTTCCGAAATGGCTCCGAGGGGATCCACGATGGATCGCGAAAACCATATAGAAATGATTTCGGAAGGATTCCAAAATGATCCCGAAATAGTCCGGAATTGACCCAGATGGGATCCCGCACAGATCCAGAAATGATCCCGGAAGGGTGCAAAAACTATCCCGGAAAAGTAACAAAAAATCCCGAAATGGCTCCTAAGGCATCCCGGACGGATCCAGAAATGATCTCGGAAGGGTCCCCAAATGATCCCAAAATGGTCCCGAAATGACCCTGATGGATCCGGCAAACCATCAAGAAATTATGCCGAAAGGGTCCCAAAATGATCCCGAAATAATACAGAAAAAGTCACGAAACGACCCCTAGAGGATCCCCAAATGATCCCGTATTAGCCCCGAAAAGGTCCCGAAATAACCCCGACGGGATCCCGGACAAATCCCGAAAACCATCTAGAAATGATGCCGGAAGGAATCCCAAATGATTCCGTAAAAGTCCCGCATTGATTCCGACGGGATCCCGAACGGATACCGAAAATCATCCATAAGTGACGCCGGAAAGGTCCTCAAATGATCACCTAATAGTCCCGAAATGACCCTTAAGGGGTCATGGACGGATCCCATAAACCATCCAGAAATGATCCCGATATATTCCCGAAGAAGTCCCGAAATGACCCTGACGGGATCTCGAACGCACCCCTAAATGACCCTGACGGGATCCCGGACAGATCCCGAAATCCATCCAGAAATGATCTTGGGAGGGACCTCAAATGATCCCGAAAAAGTCCCGCAATGATTCCGAGGGGATCCTGATCGGATACCGATAACCATCCAGAAGTGATGCCGGAAAGTTCCTCAAATGATCACCTAATACCAAAATGACCCTGACGGCATCCCGGACTGATCCCAAAATCCATCCAGAAATGATCTTGGGAAGGTCCCAAAATTATCCCGAAATAGTCTCGGAAAAGTTCAGAAATTACCCTGACGGGTTCCCGGACGAAATGACCCTGACTGGACCCCGAAAGGATCCCGAAAACTATCCAGAAATGATGCCGGAAATGTCCTAAATGATCACCTAATAGTTCCGAAAAGACCCTGACGGGATCCCGAACGGATCCCGACAACTATCTAGAAATGATGCCGAAAGGGCCCGCAAATGATCCCGTATTAGTCGAGAAAAAGTCCCGAAATGAACCCGACGGGATGCCGGACAAATCCCAAAAACCAGCCAGAAATGTTGCCGGAAGGGACACCAAATGATCCCGAAAAAGTCCCGCAATAATTCCGACGGGATCCTGAGCGGATACCGAAAACCATCCAGAAGTGATGCCGAAAAGGTCCTCAAATGATCACCTAATAGTCCCAAAATGACCCTGACGGCATCCCGGACAGATCCCGAAATCCATCCAGAAATGATCTTGGGAGGGTCCCAAAATTATCCCGAAATAGTCTGGGAAAAGTCCAGAAATTACCCTGACGGATACCGGACGAATCCTGAAAACCAATCTTAAATGATGCCGAAAAAGTCCCGAAATGACCCTGATGGGACCCGGAAAGGATCCCGAAAACTAACCAGAAATGATGCCGGAAAGGTCCTCAAATGATCTCCCATTAGTTCCGAAAAGACCCAGACGGGATCCCGAACGGATCCCGACAACTATCCAGAAATGATACCGAAAGGGCCCGCAAATGATCCCGTATTAGTCGAGAAAAAGTCCCGAAATGACCCCGACGGGACGCCGGACGAATCCCAAAAACCATCCAGAAATGATTTTGGAAGGGACCCCAATGATCCCGAAAAAGTCCCGCAATTATTCCGACGGGAATCTGAACGGATACCGAAAACCATCCAGTAGTGATGCCGGAACGGTCCTCAAATGCTCACCTAATAGTCCCAAAATGACCCTGAGGGCATCCCGGACAAATCCCGAAATCCATCCAGAAATGATCTTGGGAAGGTCCCAAAATGATCCCGAAATAGTCTCGGAAAAGTCCAGAAATTACCCTGACGGGTTCCCGGACGAATCCTGAAAGCCATCCTTAAATGATCCCGAAAAAGCCCCGAAATGACCCTGACGGGATCCCGAAAGGATTCCAAAAACTATCCAGAAAAGATGCCGGAAAGGTCCTCAAATGATCCCCTAATAGTTCCGAAATGACCGTGACGGGATACCGAACGGATCCCGACAACTATCCAGAAATTATGCCGAAAGGGTCCGCAAATGATCCCGTATTAGTCGAGAAAAAGTCCCGAAATTACCCCGACGGGATCCCGGACGAATCCCAAAAACCATCCAGAAATGATGCCGGTAGGTATCCCAAATGATCCCGAAATAATCCCGAAATGACCTCGTCGGCATCCCGGACGGATACCGAAAATTATCCAGAAATGATGCCGGAAAGGTCCACAAATGATCCCATAATAGTCCTGAAATTACCCTGATGGGATCCCGGACGGATCCCGAAAACCATCCAGAAATGATGCCGGAAGAGCCCCCAAATGATCCCGAAAATCCCCAAATGACCCCGACGATATCCCGGACGGATCCCGAAAACCATCCAGAAATGATGCCGGAAGGATCCCAAATGATCCCGAAATAGTCCGGAAATGACCCAGATGGGATCCCGGACGGATACCGAAAATTATCCAGAAATGATGCCGGAAAGGTCCACAAATGATCCCCTAATAGTCCCGAAATTACCCTGATGGGATCCCGGACGGATCCCGAAAACCATCCAGAAATGATGCCGGAAGAGCCCCCAAATGATCCCGAAAAATCCCCAAATGACCCCGACGATATCCCGCACGGATCCCGAAAACCATCCAGAAATGATGCCGAAAGGGTCCCCAAATGATCGCGAAATAGTCCGGAAATGACCCAGATGGGATCCCGGACGGATACCGAAAATTATCCAGAAATGATGCCGGAAAGGTCCACAAATGATCCCCTAATTGTCCTGAAATTACCCTGATGGGATCCCGGACGGATCCCGAAAACCATCCAGAAATGATGCCGGAAGAGCCCCCAAATGATCCCGAAAAATCCCCAAATGACCCCGACGATATCCCGGACGGATCCCGAAAACCATCCAGAAATTATGCCGGAAGGATCCCAAATGATCCCGAAATAGTCCGGAAATGACCCAGATGGGATCCCGGACGGATACCGAAAATTATCCAGAAATGATGCCGGAAAGGTCCACAAATGATCCCCTAATAGTCCCGAAATTACCCTGATGGGATCCCGGACGGATCCCGAAAACCATCCAGAAATGATACCGGAAGAGCCACCAAATGATCCCGAAAAATCCCCAAATGACCCCGACGATATCCCGCACGGATCCCGAAAACCATCCAGAAATGATTCCGGAAGGATTCCAAAATGATCCCGAAATAGTCCGGAAATGACCCAGATGGGATCCCGCACAGATCCAGAAATGATCCCGGAAGGGTCCAAAAAGTATCCCGGAAAAGTAACAAAAAATCCCGAAATTGCTCCTACGGCATCCCGGACGGATCCAGAAATGATCTCGGAAGGGTCCCCAAATGATCCCAAAATGACCCTGATGGATCCGGCAAACCATCAAGAAATTATGCCGGAAGGGTCCCCAAATGATCCCGAAATAAAACAGAAAAAGTCACGAAACGACCCCTAGAGGATCCCCAAATGATCCCGTATTAGCCCCAAAAAAGTCCCAAAATGACCCTGACGGGATCCCGAAAGGATTCCGAAAACAATACAGAAATGATGCCGGAAAGGTCCTCAAATGATCCCCTAATAGTCCCGAAATGACCGTGACGGGATCCCGACAACTATCCAGAAATGATGCCGAAAGGGTCCGCAAATGATCCCGTATTAGTCGAAAAAAAGTCCCGAAAGGACCACGACGGGATCCCGGACAAATCCCAAAAACCATCCAGAAATGATGCCGGAAGGTATCCCAAATGATCCCGAAATAGTCCCGAAATGACCTCGTCGACATCCCGGACGGATCCCGAAAATTATCCAGAAATGATGCCGGAAAGGTTCCCAAATGATCCCCTAATAGTCCCGAAATTACCCTAATGGGATCCCGGACGGATCCCGAAAACCATCCAGAAATGATGCCGAAAGGGTTCCCAAATGATCCCGTATTAGTCGCGAAAAAGTTCCGAAATGACCCTGACGGGATCCCGGACGGATCCCGAAAACCATCCAGAAATGATGCCGAAAGGGTTCCCAAATGATCCCGTATTAGTCGCGAAAAAGTACCGAAATGACCCCGACGGGATCCCGGACGGATCCCGAAAACCATCCAGAAATGATGCCGGAAGAGCCCCCAAATGATCCCGAAAAATCCCCAAATGACCCCGACGATATCCCGCACGGATCCCGAAAACCATCCAGAAATGATGCCGGAAGGGTCCCCAAATGATCGCGAAATAGTCCCGAAATGATTCCGGAATAGTCCCGAAAATGTTCCAAAATAACCCCGACGGGATCCCGGACGGATCCCGTAAACTATACAGAAATGATCCCGGAAGGGTCCCAAAATGATCCCGAAATAGTCCCGAAAAAGTCCCGAAATTACCCCGGCGTAATCCCGGACCGATCCCGAAAACCATCCAGAAATGATCCCGGAAGGGTCTCGATATGACCCTTACGGGATTACAAATAAGGTGAAGCTAATTATAAAACCATGTTAATAAGGCAGCAGGCGCATTGGAGCGAATAAAAAGTTAGATAGAAACATACAGGTAAAGCTAATAAAAGCGTGCTAATAAAAACAATTGATGGAGGGCGGATGGCGGGAGTAGAGGAGAGGACCACTGATCGTTCCTCCAAAATTGTCTAGATCTCATTCTGTATGTACCAGATGCCAAAAACTATTGATTTAGGAGAAAATTTAGATTGAGTTATAACAATTTATGGATTTTACACCAGAGGGGGAGATAAAGGGGGCGGGCGGAGGGTGTCGCTGCTTACTTTGTAAGCCCTCGACTTATTTGACCCCTTGAGTCTGTGATATTGGTGAAGGCCAGTATACGTAAAGTTATAATGTGTAAAAATTATGAAAAATAATTTCTCGAAGGGTCGTGGGACCCCCACCCCTCTTTCCATGTTCGAAAAAAATTTCGCTAGTAGACTACTGTCTGTGTCCCAAATTTCATCCAAATCGGTCCAGCCGTTCTTGCGTTATTGAGTCACAAAGACAAACGTCTGGACAAACATCCAAACATCCAAACATCCAAACATCCAAACATCTAAACATCCAAACATCCAAACATCTTAACATCCAAACTTTCCCATTTATAATATATATTAGATTAGATTAGATATTAGATGCAATACCACTAACAGTATTCCTGCCAAGATTCCAAGGGCTGTTGATTTCGCCTTGTAGAACTTTTTCATTTTCTTCTACTTAATATGGTAGGTGTCACACCCATTTTACAAAGTTTTTTCCAAAGTTATATTTTGCGTCAATAAACCAATCCAGTTACCATGTTTCATCCCTTTTTTCGTATTTGGTATAGAATTATGGCATTTTTTTAATTTTTCCTAATTTTCGATATCGATAAAGTGGGCGTGGTTACGGTTGGATTTCGGCCATTTTTTATACCAAGATAAAGTTAGTTCAGATAAGTACGTGGGCTAAGTTTAGTAAAGGTATATCGGTTTTTGCTCAAGTTATTGTGTTAACGGCCGAGCGGAAAGACAGACGGTGGACTGTGTATAAAAACTGGGCGTGGCTTCCACCGATTTCGCCCATTTTCACATAGAACAGTTACCGTCATAGAATCTATGCCCCTACCGAATTTGAGAAGGATTGGTAAATTTTTGTTCGACTTGTGGCATTAAAAGTATTCTAGACAAACTAAATGAAAATGGGCGGAGCCACGCCCATTTTGAAATTTTCTTTTATTTTTGTATTTTGTTGCATCATAGCATTACTGGAGTTGAATTTTGACTTAATTTACTTATATACAGTAAAGATATTAAATTTTTTGTTAAAATTTGAATTTAAAAAAAATTTTTTTTAAAAAGTGGGCGTGTTCTCCATCCAATTTTGCTAATTTTTATTTAGCACATATATAGTAATAGTAGTAACGTTCCTGCCAAATTTCATCATGATATCTTGAACGACTGCCAAATTACAGCTTGCAAAACTTTTAAATTACCTTCTTGTACAAGTGGGCGGTGCCACGCCCATTGCCCAAAATCTTATTAATTTTGTATTCTACGTTATAACGTCAACCCATCTACCAAGTTTCACCGCTTTAACCTTAACTTTCTATATCTATCTCGATTCCTTTATACCTGTACAACCAACAGTTATCCAATCAAAGTTAATATACTCTGTGAGCTCTGCTCAACTGAGTATAAACAAGTAAGGAAGGTTAAGTTCGGGTGTAACCGATTATTACATACTCAGTTGAGAGCTATGGTGACAACATAAGGGAAAATAACCATGTAGGAAAATGAACCGAGGGAAACCCTGGAATGTGTTTGTATGACATGTGTATCAAATGAAAGGCATTAAAGAGTATTTTATGAGGGAGTGGGCCATAGTTCTATAGGTGGACGCCATTTAGGGATATAGCCATAAAGGTGGATCAGGGTTGACTCTAGAATGCGTTTGTACGATATGGGTATCAAATAAAAGGTATTAATGAGTATTTTAAAAGGGCGTGGACCTAAGTTCTATAGATGGACGCCTTTTCGAGATATCGCCGTAAAGATGGACCAGGGGTGACTCTAGAATGCGTTTGTACGATATGGGTATCAACTGAAAGGTGTTAGTGAGTATTTTTAAAAGGGATGGGGCCTTCGTTTTCGCCATAAAGGTGGACCAGGGGTGACTTTAGAATTTGTTTGTACGATATGGGTATCAAATGAAAGGTGTTAATGAGTATTTTAAAAGGGAGTAATCCTTAGTTCCATAGGTGGACGCCGTTTCGAGATATCGCCATAAAGGTGGGCCAGGGGTGACTCTAGAATTCGTTTGTGCAATATGGGTATCAAACGAAAGGAGTTAATGAGTATTTTAAGAGGGAGTGGGCCTTAGTTCTATAGGTGGACGCCTTTTCGAGATATCGCCATAAAGATGGACTAGGTGCGAATCTAGAATGCGTTTGTACGATATGGGTATCAAATGAAAGGTGTTAATGAGTATTTTAAAAGGGAGTAATCCTTAGTTCCATAGGTGGATGCCGTTTCGAGATATCGCCATAAAGGTGGGCCAGGGGTGACTCTAGAATTCGCTTGTGCAATATGGGTATCAAACGAAAGGAGTTAATGAGTATTTTAAGAGGGTGTGGGCCTTTCTGGACCAGGGATGACTCTAGACTTTGTTTGTACGATATGGGTATCAAATGAAAGGTGTTAATGAGTATTTTTAAAAGGGAGTGGGGCTTCGTTCTATAGGTGTTCGCCTTTTCGAAATATCGCCATAAAGGTGGACCAGGGGTGACTCTAGAATTAGTTTGTACGATATGGGTATCAAATTAAAGGTATTAATGAGAGTTTTAAAAGGGAGTGGTGGTAGTTGTATATGTGAAGGCGTTTTCCAGATATCGACCAAAATGTGGACCAGGGTGACCCAGAACATCATCTGTTGGATACCGCTAATTTATTTATATATGTAATACCTGCTTTTTTAGGGTTTTTTATTTCGCCCTGCAGAACTTTTTCATTTTCTTCTACTTAATATGGTAGGTGTCACAACCATTTTATAAAGTTTTTTCTAAAGTTATATTTCGCGTCAATAAAACAATCCAATTACCATGTTTCATACCTTTTTTCGTATTTGGTATAGAATTATGGCATTTTTTTCATTTTTCGTAATTTTCGATATCGAAAAAGTGGGCGTGGTCATAGTCGGATTTCGTTCATTTTTCATACCAAGATAAAGTGAGTTCAGATAAGTACGTGAACTGAGTTTAGTAAAGATATATCGATTTTTGCTCAAGTTATCGTGTTAACGGCCATGCGGAAGGACAGGCGGACGACTGTGTATAAAAACTGGGCGTGACATCAACCGATTTCGCGATGAGTTCACAGAAAACAGTTAACGCCATAAAATCTATGCCCCTACCAAATTTCAAAAGGATTGGTTAATTTTTGTTCGACTTATGGCGTTAAAAGTATCCTAGACAAATTAAATGCAAAAGGGCGGAGCCACGCCCATTTTGAAATTTTTTTTATTTTTGTATTTTGTTGCACCATATCATTACTGGAGTTGAATGTTGACATAATTTACTTATATACTGTGAAGATATTAAATTTTTTGTTAAAATTTTACTTTAAAAAAATTTTTTTTTCAAAAGTGGGCGTGGTCCTTCTCCGATTTTGCTAATTTTTATTAGGCGTACATATAGTAATAGGAGTAACGTCCCTGCCAAATTTCATCATGATATCTTCAACGACTGACAAATTACAGCTTGCAAAACTTCTAAATTACCTTCTTTTAAAAGTGGGCGTTGCCACGCCTATTGTCCAAAGTTTTACTAGTTTTCTATTCTGCGTCATAAATTCAACTCATCTACCAAGTTTCGTCGCTTTATCTGTCTTTGGTAATGAATTATCGCACTTTTTCGGTTTTTCGAAATTTTCGATATCGAAAAAGTGGGCGTGGTTATAGTCCGATATCTTTCATTATATAGCGATCTGAGATGAGTTCTCAGGAACCTACATACCAAATTTCATCAAGATACCTCAAAATTTACTCAAGTTATCGTGTTAACGGACGGACGGACGGACATGGCTCAATCAAATTTTTTTTCGATCCTGATTATTTTGATATATGGAAGTCTATATCTATCTCGATTCCTTTATATATGTACAACCAACCGTTATCCAATCAAACTTAATATACTCTGTGAGCTCTGCTCAACTGAGTATGAACAAGTAAGGAAGGTTAAGTTCGGGTGTAACCGAACATTACATACTCAGTTGAGAGCTATGGTGACAACATAAGGGAAAATAACCATGTAGGAAAATGAACCGAGGGACACCGTGGAATGTGTTTGTATGACATGTGTATCAAATGAAAGACATTAAAGAGTATTTTATGAGTGAGTGGGCCATAGTTCTATAGATGGACGCCATTTAGGGATATCGCCATAAAGGTGGAGGAGGACTCTAGAATTTGTTTGTACAATATGGGTATCAAACGAACGGTGTTAATGAGTATTTTTAAAAGGGAGTGGGCCTTCGTTCTATAGGTGTTCGCCTTTTCGAGATGTCGCCATAAAGGTGGACCAGGGGTGACTCTAGAATGTGTTTGTACGATATGGGTATCAAATTAAAGGTATTAATGAGAGTTTTAAAAGGGAGTGGTGGTAGTTGTATATGTGAAGGCGTTTTCCAGATATCGGCCAAAATGTGGACCAGGGTGACCCAGAATATCATCTGTTGGATACCGCTAATTTATTTATATATGTAATACCTGCCACGATTTTAAGGGTTTTTTATTTCGCCCTGCAGAACTTTTTCATTTTCTTCTACTTAATATGGCAGGTGTCACAACCATTTTATAAAGTTTTTTCTAAAGTTATATTTCGCGTCAATAAACCAATCCAATTATCTCACCATGTCTCATCCCTTTTTTCGTATTTGGTATAGAATTATGGCATTTTTTTAATTTTTCGTAATTTTCGATATCGAAAAAGTGGGCGTGGTCATTGTCGGATTTCGTTCATTTTTCATACCAAGATAAAGTGAGTTCAAGTAAGTACGTGAACTAAGTTCATTAAAGATATGTTGATTTTTGCTTAAGTTATCGTGTTAACGGCCATGCGGAAGGACAGACGAAGGACTGTGTATAAAAACTGGGCGTAGCATCAACCGATTTCGCCCGTTTTCACAGAAAACAGTTAGCATCATAAAATCTATGCCCCTACCAAATTTCAAAAGGATTGGTTAATTTTTGTTCGACTTATGGCGTTAAAAGTATCCTAGACAAATTAAATGAAAAAGGGCGGAGCCACGCCCATTTTGAAATTTTTTTTATTTTTGTATTTTGTTGCACCATATCATTACTGGAGTTGAATGTTGACATAATTTACTTATATACTGTGAAGATATTAAATTTTTTGTTAAAATTTTACTTTAAAAAAATTTTTTTTTTAAAAGTGGGCGTGGTCCTTCTCCGATTTTGCTAATTTTTATTAGGCGTACATATAGTAATAGGAGTAACGTCCCTGCCAAATTCCATCATGATATCTTCAACGACTGACAAATTACAGCTTGCAAAACTTCTAAATTACCTTCTTTTAAAAGTGGGCGGTGCCACGCCCATTGTCCAAAATTTTACTAAAAAGTGGGCGTGGTTATAGTCCGATATCGTTCATTTTAAATAGCGATCTGAGATGAGTGCTCAGGAACCTACATACCAAATTTCATCAAGATACCTCAAAATTTACTCAAGTTATCGTGTTAACGGACGGACGGACGGACGGACATGGCTCAATCAAATTTTTTTTCGATCCTGATTATTTTGATATATGGAAGTCTATATCTATCTCGATTCCTTTATATATGTACAACCAACCGTTATCCAATCAAACTTAATATACTCTGTGAGCTCTGCTCAACTGAGTATAAAAACGATATTGAAAGACTCTCTGGAGCTAAGGAATGAATATGCAATACCTAACGTAGCTCTAGACTCTGAAAACAGCGGATAAAATCCATTGCATTAGCGCTGTGGCGGATAATTTGGAGAGAGACAAACAGGTCAACGGCGCTGCTTGTCTTATAGATAAACCTCCAACACATTTAAGTGGCATAGAGCGAGCACCCTTGACTCTTTAGGAGGGTTCGTTTGATGTGGCCCCGATACAGGGGCCATTGCTCTCATCTGGAGGAAATGTGTCTGGATTCAACGCTCGCGGTTTCAGCGTGCATAACGCAAAGACGAAAAGCAGGCTTAGAGCTGAAGTCATGGTAAGGAAACACCAATATTCGTGTATGCTATCTAACTTCAGCACAGAAGACCTTGCGGTGGTAGCAACAGAGGGGAAGAAAGAACTATCCCCTATTCTTGCATCCTGCTACATGGCCCGTAACGTGAACTACCTATGAGATGGGTTCAAACGGCTGGTGGATCAAGAAGGGTGCATAGGACGGCTTGCGAATTCGTATCACAGCGTTTTTTAGGGGTACGATATTAATAATAAAGGTGAGTCCCATTTTTTTCATATAATACAGAGTAGTCTACAGGTGGTCAACAGGGTTAGCGTGCCCACCTATGTTGAGGCTACGTCAAGCAATGTGCTTGATATGACATTAAGTTCTGAGCAAGATATATCGGGCTATGAATGGAGGTTCCTCGAAAGGCTCTCCTTCTCATACCATCCATTTATCAGCTTCAGAATCTCCCTAAATAAGGTAAAGAAGGAAAACCCTTTTGAAGCCTTAGGGCGACGGACTGGTACAAATTTTATAAATTTGTATCAGCAAGACTGGGGCGGCCTAAATAGTTCACCACCGTAAAGGAGTTGGAGGAGTGCACCAACTTCTTATCAAAGGCAATGACAACTGCGTACAATAAAGCTTGTACTCTGAGAAGATTCAAGGGGAAAGCAAAGCCACCATGGTGGAGTAAGGAGCTGAGTTTTCTTAGAGGGCGGGTGAAAGGGGTTTTAAGCTGGCAGATGTTGCGGGGAGGAGTGCTGGGACGAATACAGAGATCTGTTGAAGATCTATAAACGTAAAATGTACCCGTCAAGCAGTTTTACATCTTTTCTTCTCAAACGCCTAGAGAGATTAATAGATGTGTATATTCAGATATAAACGAGGAATTATTCTCTTCAGCACAACATGCTTACACCAAAGACAAGTCAGGCGATATTGCATTGTAGGGGGGGTTTACGAATATAGAGAAAGCCTTGGAACAACAGGAGCTTTCAACAATGTCTCACAAAGAAGCAATCATGGACAGTCTCAACTCGATGTTAGTTCATCCATCCTTAACAAATTGGATCGGCTCCATGTTAAGCTGAAGGACGATTACAAAACAATGGGTCTAGGCGAGACAATAAAATCTGTAAGCAGAGAAACTCCGTAGGGTGGGGCTCTAGCACCAATGTTGTGTATGCTGGTTATAAGCCAATTGTTGCTTAGGCGGTTCGACGAAGGACCAATCAAACTTGGGCATATGCAGTGGTTTACGCCGATCACTATATCGGCGGCGGCGGCGTGGGCGGCGCGCCGGTGAACGCCGGTGTTATTGCTTTAAAAAGCTGTTTTCTATTTAAAAAATATAATATTTAAGAAAGGTTTTGTTTTTATGTATTTAAGGGAATCAACGTATTGGCGATTTCGGAAAAATCCGGGGTTTTTTCCTCAACGTCTCGCGGATCGTTCAAAAAATTTCAAGAGCAGCTCCTTGCGGAGGGACTGTCCTTCATTCACTTACTCCAGGGAGGCTTCGAACCTAGCTACGGTCTAAGCGACTGGTACTGCTGCGTCTGCGAAAAAAATTGAAGTACTTAAAATGGTCACACTTTTGTCTGTATGTCTCGTACAAAGTGTAGTTTCATCGAAGGAGATGTTCTGTTCTAACTTCTAATACTCGTTATAGACACGATTTCTTTAAATTTCTGGTCACGCACAAAGGCGACTTACGGTTGCTATTAATGGTATTTTAATGGCACAGTTTTAACGATGAGCACCAACACCAGCCTATTGTTAATCGCGCCAAAGAGGCATCTAGTTTTTTCGGCTGTTTTAAGAATATAATTCACGAAGTGCGAACAGTAGCAATCCTGTCCACCACCAGTCGCTATTACGCCTCCTGGCCCTCATACAACATGCCAGTATTAAAAGGACTGCGACTTCGAACTCATACCTTCGTTAACGTCACTAGAAGCTCTATGTATAGCTCCGAAGACTTTCTAATGGATTTTTTTGTCGCGCTATACTGCCGAGCACTACCAGAGAAACACCTAGAAACGTTAGGGAGTAACTATTCGGCCAAGGATGCCGCCCTCGAAATAATAAGCAGTCCAAGTGGATATTATTGAGTAACTCATGGGTGAAATTAGTATAATCCTACATAATTTAAATTTTATACGGATTCTGGATATATGGATATATTTCTTTTTTTTTTAGTGTAGACCAAAATTTGCAGACGTTTGTGTTGGAAACATTGATTTCAATAGTCTTCGCTAAACCAAAACGATATTTTAGAATGAAAGTCGACCGATTTTAATTTGAAAGATATTAAGGTTATACGCTCAGTTCAAACTGTTGTTTTCTGGCTTTTTGATACAAGAATTCATTATGGATAACCGCGTAGCTTCAGTTTTCAAACTAGATCGATTGTCCATTACGTAGCACACCCGTTCATTTGTTCGACTGTATCAGGAAAACTTTTGCTTCACCACTTTTAGTGTTCTTGCGAAGGACAAAGCCTCACCTGTCAAATATATGTGCCTACGTATTCACATTTGTAAAAGGATCCGTAACGCGTAGGTTATATTTAAACTTGGTTGATAGGCTAGAATCACTGTGATTCACTCCAAGGGACTAGTTGGGATAGGGCAGCCAACTTTGGGAAATGTCAAAACGGGAGACTTGGGTGTAGAATGATGAAATATGAAAATAAAATGAATACATCAGACTCTATTTTAAAGTTTAGCAAATAAACAAAAGATTTTTGAGTATAAGGCCAAGTGCTTTTCAAACCCTTCTATCTTCAATTTAAGTATGAGGTGAGAATCATTTCAAAGGAGATTTTGAACCCCTGGGACCTACTTACTAAAGGATTTTGCATAACTGATTTCGCTTATTATTTACGCCAATCGGAATAGAGAATTTTTGCAAAAATCAGCATTTTTTTCGGGTAACTTGCTTTTTTGACAACATGAAACATGTTCGACTTAGGTCATTTTATTTGAATTCATTGTACTTTCTTAATTTTTTCAAAGAATTATGCAAAGTGAGCACTTAAATTTTTTATATAATTTTTCTTTTATTGTTTTGTTTTAATAACTTGGTGAATTGGGTGATGCAAAATCCGTGTTAAGCTGGCATTGAAAGCGCCTGTTTATACTCATTTGAGCAGAGCTCACAGAGTATATTAACTTTGATTGGATAACGGTTGGTTGTACAGGTATAAAGGAATCGAGATAGATATAGACTTCCATATATCAAAATCATCAGTATCGAAAAAAATTCGATTGAGCCATGTCCGTCCGTCCGTCCGTCCGTCTGTCCGTTAACACGATAACTTGAGTAAATTTTGAGGTATCTTGATGAAATTTGGTATGTAGGTTCCTGAGCACTCATCTCAGATAGCTATTTAAAATGAACGATATCGGACTATAACCACGCCCACTTTTTCGATATCGAAAATTTCGAAAAATCGAAAAAGTGCGATCATTCATTACCAAATACGGATTGAGTAATGAAACTTGGTAAGTGAGTTGAACTTATGACGCAGAATAGAAAACTAGTAAAATTTTGGACAATGGGCGTGGCACCGCCCACTGTTAAAAGAAGGTAATTTAAAATTTTTGCAAGCTGTAATTTGGCAGTCGTTGAAGATATCATGATGAAATTTGGCAGGAACGTTACTCCTATTACTATCTGTATGCTTAATAAAAATTAGAAAAATCGGAGAACGACCACGCCCACTTTTAAAAAAAAATTTTTTTTTTAAGTCAAATTTTAAAAGAAAAGTTAATATCTTTACAGTATATAAGTAAATTATGCCAAAATTCAACTCCAGTAATGATATGGTGCAACAAAATACAAAAATAAAAGAAAATTTCAAAATGGGCGTGGCTCCGCCCTTTTTCATTTAATTTGTCTAGGATACTTTTAACGCCATAAGTCGAACAAAAATTAACCAATCCTTCTGAAATTTGGTAGGGCATAGATTTTATGACGCTAACTGTTTGCTGTGAAAATGGGCGAAATCGGTTGATGCCACGCCCAGTTTTTATACACAGTTGACCGTCTGTCCTTCCGCTCGGCCGTTAACACGATAACTTGAGCAAAAATCGATATATCTATACTAAACTCAGTTCACGTACTTATCTGAACTAACTTTGTATTGGTGTAAAAAATGGCCGAAATCCGACAATGATCACGCCCACTTTTTCGATATCGAAAATTACGAAAAATGAAAAAATGCCATAATTATATACCAAATACGAAAAAAGGGATGAAACATGGTAATTGTATTGGTCTATTGACGCAAAATATAACTTTAGAAAAAAACTTGGTAAAATGGGTGTGACACCTACCATATTAAGTAGAAGAAAATGAAAAAGTTTTGCAGGGCGAAATCAAAAGCCCTTGGAATCTTGGAAGGAATACTAACTGTTCGTGGTATTACATATATAAATAAATTAGCGGTACCCGACAGATGATGTTCTGGGTCACCCTGGTCCACATTTTGGTCGATATCTGGAAAACGCCTTCACATATACAACTACCACCACTCCCTTTTAAAAGCCTCATTAATACCTTTAATTTAATACCCATATCGTACAAACACATTCTAAAGTCACCCCTGGTCCACGTTTATGGCGATATCTCGAAAAGGCGTCCACATATGGAACTAAGCCCCACTCCCTTTTAAAATACTCATTAACACCTTTCGTTTAATACCCATATCGTACAAACAAATTCTAGGGTCACCCCGATCCACCTTTATGGCTATATCCCTAAATGGCGTCCACCTATAGAACTATGGCCCACTCCCTCTTAAAATACTCTTTAATACCTTTCATTTGATACACATGTCATACAAACACATTCCAGGGTTACCCTCGGTTCATTTTCCTACATGGTTATTTTCCCTTTTGTTTTCACCATAGCTCTCAACTGAGTATGTAATGTTCGGTTACACCCGAACTTAACCTTACTTACTTGTTTTAAATTACTTTAAACGGCTAGAAAGAGTAACATTTCGCAATTAGATTCTTATAACTGGCAGTGATGCCTATCCGTTGATACCCTTTTCGACCATATCCGTCCAATTTTCAATATGAACAATAAATGGCCTAGACAGTCTGGACGCCGCCGCCGCGCCGATATTTTTGACATTCGGCGGTGGCGTGCAAAACACGACGAAAATCGGCGGCGTTTATCAGCGGCGTATATCTGTATATGCAGATGACGTCTCAGTCATCATAAGCGGCAGATGCCTCGCATCAATCAGGGCCCATATTACCTGTTATGATCCGTGATAGAGTCATTTTTTGAACCAAAATAGCTGTAAAATGTTGGATTGGATTCGTGAAATATATGCGAGCTAGCGACAAATAGTACTCGTTAGATCCATACTTTGACAGTTGCATAGTTATCGGATACAATTTTTCATATAAAATCGATAGACTCTTAGTTTCCAGTTATAATTGAGGTGAGCGTTTCCTAGGTCCAATTTTCTTTAAATTTCAAATGTGTTCTTAATTGGTGACCACAAAGCTTTTATGCAAATTTTCATTGATTTGCGAGAACTCCTTCGAGACCTACAAATTGATATTGCAAGACGAACGTTTGAAAGTCTAATAAACCGAAATATTTGCGAAAAAGTGATTTGTGTGACCATTGGCTATTGAGTACCTAAACTTTTACTGGGGTCCATAGCAACCAGGTGAGCATAGCCTTATGTCACACCTTAATACTTCTCTGTATGAAATGTTTTTTAATTACAAAGTAAATATTATCTAGCGATCATGGGGCTTTAATTAGTAACTCTTTTATTTGTTGAATTGAAAAGAACACAAAAGAATTGCTAACGAGAAATTAATTAAGCTTTCCGTTGTTTCGTGTGAATAAATATAAATAAGGAAACGTTTTTTCTTCAAGTTTCCAGAATTTTGTATGAAAACAACTCAAAAATGTATGTTAAAGCTATAAAAAACAAATCTTTATTTTTTAATCTTTAGGCCCGTTGTCTTGTTAAAGAATAAACGATCATATAATCTCAAACGTGGACAAGCATGTTTCAATGCGGATATATAAATGACATAATCCCAAATGGCATAGCCTCAAGTTTTTATACTCAGTTGAGCAGAGCTCATAGAGTATAATAATTTTTATTGGATAACGGTTGGTTGTACAGGTATAAAGGAATCGAGATAGATATAGACTTCCATATATCAAAATCATAACTATCAAAAAAAATGTGATTGAGCCATGTCCGTCCGTCCGTCCGTCCGCCCGTTAACACGATAACTTGAGTAAATTTTGAGGTATCTTGATGAAATTTGTTATGTAGGTTCCTGGGAACTCATCTCAGATCGCTATTTAAAATGAACGAAATCGGACTATAACCACGCCCACTTTTTCGATATCGAAAATTTCGAGAAACAAAAAGTGCGATAATTCATTACCAAAGACGGATAAAGCGATGAAACTTGGTAAATTGGTTGACTTTATGACGCAGAATAGAAAATTACAAAAATTTTGGACAATGGGCGTGGCACCGCCCACTTTTAAAAGAAGGTAATTTAAAAGTGCTTAGATTATGGAGGGAACACTTCTCTGCTCTCCTATATGGAGGCAGCAATTCACCGCGCAGAGATGAAGAACCCGATCCCGCAATCGATGATGATGGAATATATGTCCCCCCGCCCGATTATGACGAAGTTAGAATAGCAATAACCAGATTGAAAAACAACAAGGCCGTGGGCGCTGATGGATTGCCTGCGGAGCTATTCAAGTTCGGCGGCGAGGAGTTGGTAAGGCGCATGCAGCAGCTTCTTAGCAAAATATGGGCGGACGAAAGCATGCCCGACGGTTGGAATCTAAGTGTTCTTTGCCCAGTCCACAAGAAGGGGGATACTGCAAAATGCACCAACTATCGTGGAATCAGCCTTCTTAATATCGCATATAAGGTCCTTTCAAGTGTATTGTGCGAAAGATTGAAGCCCACCGTGAACCGGCTGATTGGACCTTATCAGTGCGGCTTCAGACCTGGTAAATCTACCATCGACCAGATTTTCACAATGCCCCAAATCTTGGAAAAAACCCGTGAAAAGAGAATCGACACACATCACCTCTTCGTCGACTTTAAAGCCGCCTTCGACAGCACGAAAAGGAGCTGCCTATATGCCGCTATGTCTGAATTTGGTTTCTCCGCAAAACTTATACGGCTGTGCAAAATGACGTTGAGCAACACCATCAGCTCAGTAAGAATTGGGAAGGACCTCTCCGAGCCGTTCGAAACTAAACGAGGTTTCAGACAGGGTGACCCCCTATCGTGCGATTTCTTTAATTTGATGCTGGAGAAAATTATACTAGCTGCAGAACTTAACCGCACTGGAACAATATACTATAAAAGCGTGCAATTACTGGCATATGCTGATGACATTGATATCATCGGCCTAAACACCCGCGCTGTTAGTTCTGCTTACTCCAAGCTGGAAAAAGAAGCGGTAAAGATGGGTTTGATGGTGAATGAGGACAAAACGAAGTACCTGCTGTCATCGAGCAAAGAGTCAGCGCATATGCGCCTTGGCAACCACGCTACTGTTGGCAGCCATAATTTCGAAATAGTAAAAGACTTCGTTTATTTGGGAACCAGCATCAACATTAGCAACAACATCAGCAATGAAATCCAGCGAAGAATCAATCTTGCCAATAAATGCTACTTTGGACTAGGTAGGCAATTGAAAAGTAAAGTCCTCTCTCGGCGAGCGAAAATCATACTCTACAAGTCACTTATCGTACCCTTCCTGCTATATGGGGCAGAAGCATGGACCATGACAACAGCAGATGAAGCGGCTTTGGGAGTGTTCGAGAGAAAAGTTCTTCGAAAGATTTATGGACCTCTACGCGTTGGCGATGGCGAGTACCGAAGAAGATTTAATGATAAGCTGTACGAGCTATACGCAGACATCAACATTGTCCAGCGAATTAAAACGCAGCGGCTGCGCTGGCTAGGCCATGTTATGCGAATGAAAGATGATGCTCCGGCCAAGAAAGTGTTTCTATCGGAACCCGCCTATGGAAGCAGAGGTAGAGGGCGGCCCCCACTCCGTTGGAAGGACCAGGTGGAAAACGATTTAAACTCCCTTGGTGTGACCAATTGGCGCCGGTTGGCGGAGCGAAGGAGCGACTGGCGCGCCTTGTTGGACGGCCATAACCGTTTAGACGGTTAAGCGCCAATTAAGTAAGTAAGTAAGTAAGAAAGTAATTTAAAAGTTTTGCAAGCTGTAATTTGGCAGTCGTTGAAGATATCATGATGAAATTTGACAGGAACGTTACTCCTATTATTATATGTATGCTTAATACAACAAAATACAAAAATAAAAGAAAATTTAAAAATTGGCGTGGTTCCGCCCTTTTTCATTTAATTTGTCTAGGATGCTTTTAATGCCATAAGTCGAACAAAAATTTACCAATCCTGGTGAAATTTGGTACGGGCTTAGATTCTAGGACGATAACTGTTTTCTGTGAAAAAGGGCGGAATCGGTTGAAGCCACGGCTAGTCCTTCCGCTCGGCCGTTAATATGATAACTTGAGCAAAAATTGATATATCTTTACTAAACTTAGTTCACGTACTTATATGAACTCACTTTGTATTGGTGTAGAAAATGGCCGAAATCCGACTATGACCACGCCCACTTTTTCGATTTCGAAAATTGCGAAAAATTAAAAAAATGTCATAATTCTATACCAAATACGAAAAAAGGGATGACACATGGTAATTGGGTTGGTTTATTGACGCAAAATATAACTTTAGAAAAAAACTTTGTAAATTGGATGTGACACTTACCATATTAAGTAGAAGAAAATGAAAAAGTTCTGCAGGGTGATACCAAAAGCCCTTGGAATTATGGCAGGAATACTGTTCGTGGTATTACATATATAAATAAATTAGCGGTACCCGACAGATGATGTTCTGGGTCACCCTGGTCCACATTTTGGTCGAAATCTCGAAAATGCCTTCACATATACAACTACCACAACTCCCTTTTAAAATTCTTATTAATACCTTTAATTTGACACCCATATTGTACAAACAAATTCTAGAATCACCCCTGGTCCACCTTTATGGCGATATCTCGAAAAGGCGTCTACCCATAGAACTAAGGCCCACTCCTTTTTAAAATACTCATTAAAACCTTTCGTTTGATACCAATATTGTACAAACAAATTCTATAGTCTGCCCTGGTCCACCTTTATGGCGAAATCCCTAAATGGCGTCCACCTATATAACTTTGGCCCAATCCCTCTTAAAATATTCTTTAATACCTTCCATTTGATACACATGTCATACAAACACATTCCAGGGTGACCCTAGGTTCATTTACCTACATGGTGATTTTGCCTCCATAGCTCTCAGCTGAGTATGTAATGTTCGGTTACACCCGGACTTAGCGTTCCTTACTTGTTTACTTTAGACTATAACACTGCTTATGAAGTGTCATAATCCCAATTGGGATAATGTGACTTCTGAGCTTAAAGCGAAGATTTACATAAACAGCTCGAAGACAATCAACTTGGGGTTCTGAGTAGTTTGCTGTTTTGTTGCCGAACACCTAAGTTCGAGATCCTATGGGATCCATTAATTACATGAAGTTTACCAAGGTTTTCGGGCAACAGTCACCTTTTGACCCATGTTGTTGTTGTTGTTGTTGTATTAACAGTGCTTCGCCCCACTAAATGGGAACGACCACTCACAAATTATCATTGAGATCCTCTAACGGGAGTCCAAGGAAACTGGCTGTTTCAACATGGGTGGACCATAGGGAGATGGGTGTTAGAGGCATAGGTTCCACATTACAATTGAAAAGATGGTTGGTGTCATGTGGGGACACATCGCATGCAGGACGTACATTACGTATGTCGGGGGTGATTCTGAACAAGTAAGAGTTTAACCTGTTACAGTATCCCTAACGGAGTTGTGCCAGGGTGACTCGTGTTTCCCTTCGTAGTGTCCTTTCTTCTTCTGCAAGGGTGGAATAATGCATATTAATAACGGAGTTCACCGGGCGCGTCCTGACAAAGGCGTTTACCGATTATGTGTGGATATGGCCAAGGGCCTGCTTATGCTTGCCTGAATCAAACGGCAGTGTTGGCAAGTGCCGGATCTCGGCATAGTGCTTTAGGAGATGTTCCCTAAATCCCCGTAGAGGCGGTGTTAAATCAAGCAGTTGTATGCTAGGATGTCCTGGTTTGTGACAATTAAGCGAGAACTGTTTGTTCAGCATTTCATTGTGCTCCTTGATATTGAGCTCTTTGGCCTCACTATGTAGTTAGTGTTCGGGAGTCATAAGGAGACATCTGGCAGTTCTGATTGCAACATTTTAGCAGGTCTGTAGCCTTTTCCAGTGTGTAGTTTTAAGACCAGGCGACCGGACTGGTGACGCGTAGCTCATGAGCGGCCGGCCAATTGCTTTGTACGTGGTTAGCAACGTTTCCTTATCTTTTCCTCATGTGCTGCCGGCAAGCGGCTTGAGGATTTTCTTGCGACTTTGTACTTTAGAAACAATCTC
The DNA here is from genome assembly GCF_040869045.1 of Eurosta solidaginis. Taxonomy (NCBI): domain Eukaryota; kingdom Metazoa; phylum Arthropoda; class Insecta; order Diptera; family Tephritidae; genus Eurosta; species Eurosta solidaginis. The sequence goes on from NC_090322.1 coordinate 234,735,279, forward strand.
GGTGGCATGAGCTTTGAAGGTTAGAGTATTACGAATATTACCCCTAACATCTTTGGGTGACTGACAGTCGGTAGTGTGACACCATCTACGCGTACGTCCAACATTTGCGACATCTGTTGCTTCCACGTCGTAAACAGGGTGGCCGTGGATTTTGTCGGTGATAATGCCAAGTATTCGCGAGGTTAAAAAACCGGAAATATCGGGGATATAGCTGTTTATTTTAGAAACTAATTCATCAACTGAAGGGCCAGGTCCTGTAACCATAATCGTCCAGTCGTGAGCAAAGGAAATGATTGGGACTCCTTCTGGTGGGGAAGGGAGTTTTGATATGTAAAAATTAAACAGAAGCGGGGATAGGACACCACCCCGTGGAACCCCCTGTTTAATTTTTCTAGGTTTAGAAATTTCGTTCCTAAATTCAACTAACGCCTGCTGACCACTCAGGTATTTAGCGGCCCATATTTTTAGACAAGCAAGAAGGTGTGAACTTTCTATGTCTTGGAGTAGCGTGCCGTGGTTGACTGTGTCAAAAGCGTTTGACAGGTCAAGTGCCACGAGCACCGTCCTATGATGGGGTTTTTGCTGATTTAACCCGTAATCAATCTGGGTGTTAATGGCATTTAGCCCGGTGGTTGTGCTGTGCACTTTACGGAAGCCATGTTTGTGCGTGGCTAGGCGAAGATTTGCCTTGAAATGAGGGAGCGAAACGGTTTCCAGTGTCTTTGCTACTGGCGAAAGGATAGATATCGGTCGATAAGACTCGCCTTTGTTTGCAGGTTTGCCAGGCTTTAGTAGCGCGATTATCCTAGCCATTTTCCATTTTTCGGGAAAGACGAAGGATTCCAGTGACAGGTTGAAAACACGTGTTAGGTATTTTATTCCCTCATCGCCAAGATGTTTAAGCATTTGCATGACTGTTCCGTCAGGGCCTATCGACTTGGAAGACCTGGCCTTACGGATGGCTGCTTCAACCTCTGTGGGGGTGATGGTAATTGGTGGCACGTCGTGTTTGTGTTTATGGGCTCGTCTGTTTGCACGACGTCTGGCTTTGTCTACAGAAGAATGCATTATAAATTTTCGGCAAAAGCCGCGCACGCATTTCTTCGAATCAGATAAAGTTTTATCACCGAAGGCTATAGAAACTTTGTCATTGTGTTTGGTAGGATTAGACAAGGATTTGACGGTTGACCACAATTTACCAACACCGGCAGAGAGGTTGCACTTCCTTAGATGTTCCTCCCATTTCGACGTTTATGTTCATTTACCAGCCGCATGATATCCAAATTAAGACTCCTAATAAGGGTGTCTCTATGGTTGATGTGTGTCGCAAGGTCACGTTATCTTGCTAAATTTGCGGCTTCGGCCGGGAAATGTGGTATGATTTCAAGTATTCTACCGGCCGGGATGAAGCGTGCAGAAGCTGAAGCGATGACCTTGCGGAACGCACGCTAGCCCTGCCGGACATCGGTCGGAATGGGAAAAGCAGCAAAGGATTGGTTTGTAAAGGATGTTTACAATCCCAATTGGCTTTTTTATTAAATTTAATTAAAATTAAATTAACGAAAGTCCGCTTTTCAGAGGTGATAAAATTTGCGGGTCGCTCAATTGAAAGGAGTATGGGCAGGTGATCAGAAGCTAAAGTAAGGATCGGCTGCCATTCAACGCAATTATGAGCCCTGGACTGACGATTGAGTTATCGGGTGAGCTATGGCAATTACCTGCAATTCTGGAGGGGAGCATCGCCCTTTATCGTGCAGAAAGTCGTATTGTCTATTTGCTCTACTAACTGCCTGCCTCTGCTGTCGACTGGGAAGCTGGAATGCCAGAGATCGTGGTGAGCGTTGAAATCGCCAAGGATAAGACGGTTTTCGCCACAGAGTAGCGTACTGATATCAGGGCGGTAGCCACTTGGAAAGCAGGTGGCAGGGGGAATATAAATGTTAATTATTTCTAGGTCAACATCGCCGGATGGTTATGCCTTGACTTTCTAAGGTATTATCCCTGCGGCTGATGTTAGGATGAAATAAACTTGATTGCACGGTGTGCTGAGAGATAAAGGCAAGGCCACCACCATTACCCATTGTGCGATCTGGCCTATGCATGTTGTAGCCATCGTAAGTTCGGAGGTCCGATCTGGCAGTTAGCTTTGTTTCTTGAATTGCGGCAATACGGATATTATTTTTATTCATGTAGTCAACTATCTCCGCGATCTTGGCAGTTAAACCGTTACAACTAAGTTGCAGAATTCTGGAGTGCATAGGGGGGGGGGGGGGGGGGGGGGGAGGGGGGGGGGAGGGGGGCAGTCGTCACTCTGGGAGTCCGAAATGGATGAAGGCGCCTTGAAGGATATAGACTTTGTCGAGTGTGCTGTGCGATTGCTGCCGGTGTACCTGGTGTCAGTAAGTTGGTATTAGTGTTTTGGCAGCAAGGTACAACGAATGTGCCGGTCGGACGATTTCCATTTGTAAGCCCAGAGCATCTATGAAGGTGGCATAGGTCAAGGCATGAAATGCATTGGACCGATGCCGCGATCGTAAACACTCTGAGCCGGCACACGGAACACACGGTGTTGGGGAAAAGGACTTGACGCCTCCTTCTTACGCGAGTACGAGTGTCGGAAAGGGAGGGTAGGGACGGGGGTAAAAGCTGGTGCTAGGCATTGCCACTATCCATGCTACGTAGATTGTAGTGATGGGTTGTAGCGGCCGCATTAGGTGGAAGCGCCGTTGGCCACTCTGGCAAAAGGGCCAGCTGGGGGATTTTCATGTCTTGGACCAAGCGGCTTGCCACATGAAATAATATTGTCATCTCCGCTGAACGGGTTGTGGGCTGATCTTGGGATCCACCACGTCAAACCACACTTCAGTGAAAAACTCAACAAAGCCTCGGATAAGAAGACAACCTTTAACTGATGACAACTATGGCAAACGTTAAAAGGGCTATGATTTGAGGGCATGCACCTGGAATGTCCGCTCCCTGAATGGGATTATGACAGATGCTCGGCCGGTTGATGTCCTCGTTTAAACAAAATCCAACATCCCCACCATCCAAGAAATTCGTTGGACCAAGCAAAGGAAGAAGATTAAAAATTGTGACATCTACTGGAGCGGCCAGGTGAAAGGCGCCACAGAAATAACCAAGCGTAAATGGTCGTGGATTGGTCACACTCTCAGAATACCTCCAGTAAATATAGCCAGAATAGCATTGCGATGGAATCCACAAGGAAGTCGACGACCTGGTGCACCTGCGAAAACTTGGCGCAGAACTGTGGATAAAGAACTCGAAGACGCAGGATATACGTGGAATGACATCACAAGAACTGCACCTAACAGAATAAGATTTAAGTCGGTGGTCGAGGCCCTATGCTCCAATAGGAGTTGAGGAGGATGATGATGATGATGAGAGTTAGAATGCACACATAAGCAATGCGCCGGCATGAATATGGTCATATCTAGCACGAGGTTCATGTATAAAAAATATACATCAAGCTACATGGCTGTTTACCGATAGAAATACACGCAATCAGATCGACCACGATGTGGTAGACGGACGGCATGCCTCTAGTGTTTTAGATGAGCTCACGTTCCGAGGATCTAACATCGACTTGGAACACTATCTCGTCGCAACCAAAATATGCGCCCGTCTCTGCGTGGATAAAACCAGATAACAAAAAACACAAGGAAAGCTAGACGTCGAAAGGCTGCAATCGCAACAGACCGCCAATGATTTCGCAAATCGACTCTCATACCTGCCCGTCGAGAGCACAAGTGAACCCAACGGGATGCAGGACTAGTGGAAGCATATCTCTTACGCACTTCGTACTGCCGCCGAGAAAAAATTTATTACCGGCGACCAGGGAAAAAATTTGGTACAATGAAGAATTTCGCGTTGCAACTGAAAGAAAAGACGCTGCCTACAGGGCTTTGTTAAAAGCGAGTGCAACAAGAAGAGTGTGTGAACGCTAGCGCTAGTTGAAATGGAAAGCGAGACGACGCCCTTTCAGGAACAAAAAGGCAGTTTCCAGTTATAATTGAGGTGAGCGTTTCCTAGATCCAATTTTCTTCAAATTTCCAATGTGTCCTTAATTGGTGACCACAAAGCTTTTATGCAAATTTTCATTGATTTGGGAGAACTCCTTCGAGACCTACAAATTGATATTGCACGACGAACATTTGAAAGTCTGATAAAGCGAAATATTTGCGAAAAAGTGATTTGTGTGACCATTGGCCATTGATTACCTAAAATTTTACTGGGGTGCATAGCAACCAGGTGACCATAGTCTTATGTCACACGCTAATCCTTCTCTGTATGAAATGTTTTTTTATAATTAAGAAGTAAATATTATCAAGCGATCATGTGGTTTTAAATAGTAATTTCTTTATTTGTTGAACTGAAATGAACACAAAAGAATTGCTAACGAGAAATTAATTAAGCTTTCCGTTGTTTCGTGTGAATAAATATAAATAAGGAAACGTTATTTCCTCAAGTTTTCACAATTTTGTATGAAAACAACTGAAAAATGTATGTTAAAGCTATAAAAAACAAATCTTTATTTTTTAATCATTAGGCCCATTGTCTTGGTAAAGAATAAACAATCGTATAATCTAGAACGTGGACATACTTGTTTCAATGCGGATATATACATACATGACATAATCCCAAACGCATAGCCCCAAATTTTTTACTTGAGTTTATGCCCCTGCCTTTGGGTGTCATAATCCTAATTGGGATAATGTGACTTCTGAGCTTAAAACGAAGATTTACATAAACAACTCGAAGGCCGAACACTTAAGTTTGAGATCCTCTAGGATCCATTAATTTCAAGAAGAGGGGCCACGCTGTGGTAGACGGACGGCATGCCTCTAGTGTTGTAGATGTGCTCACGATCCGAGGACCAACATCGACTTGGACCATTATCTCGTCGAAGCCAAAATATGCGCCAGCCTCTGCGTGGCCAAAACCATAGAACAAAAAACACAAGAAAAGCTAGACGTCGAAAGGCTGCAATCTCAACAGACCGCCAATGATTTCGCAAATTGACTCTCACACCTGCTCGTCGAGAGCACAAGAGATCCCGACGGGATGCAGGATTAGTGGAAGCATATCTCTTACGCACTTCGTATTGCCGCCGAGAAAAAATTGATTACCGGCGACCAGGGAAAACATTTGGTACGATGAAGAATGGCGTTTGTCTACGGGGCTTTGTTAAAAGCGAACACAACAAGAAGAGTGTGGGCACGCTACCGCGAGTTGAAAAGGAACGCCCTTTCAGGAAGAAAAAAGCAGATGCAGAAAGGCGGGAGTGTAAGGAGCTTAAGCCGCTAGCCACCAAGTATAACGTCCGCAAAATTTCTCAAAAAAATTTAAATTTAAATTCTCTGTTATCACACATTTGTATGCACAGCTGATATTATCTACATCCTCTTTGTAGTTCATGGCATTATTTATCTGCTGTTGGATTCGAAACCCTTCCAACGTTAATATTTTCTTTGTTTTGCTTTCCACATCTATTATGCGTGGATTATCGAAATCAGCTGAGTGATCGAAATTGTTGATGTGCTGCGCCAAAGCTGTCGTCATCTTTCTATTTTTTGCGTCTGCTTTAGGTTCGCCTATTCTCTCTCCCAAAGCTCGCTTCGTTGTTCCTATATATATTTTATCGCAAGGTTCGCCTTTTTATACTCAATTGAGCAGAGCTCACGGAGTATATTAAGTTTGATTGGATAACGGTTGGTTGTACATATATAAAGGAATCGAGATAGATATAGACTTCCATATATCAAAATAATCAGGATCGAAAAAAAATTTGATTGAGCCATGTCCGTCTGTACGTCTGTCCGTCCGTCCGTCCGTTAACACGATAACTTGAGTAAATTTTGAAGTATCTTGATGAAATTTGGTTTGTAGGTTCCTGAGCACTCATCTCAGATCGCTGTTTAAAATGAACGATATCGGACAATAACCACGCCCTCTTTTTCGATATCTAAAATTTCGAAAAACCGAAAAAGTGCGATAATTCATTACCAAATACAGATAAAGCGACGAAACTTGGTAAATGAGTTGAATTTATGACGCAGAATAGGAAATTGGCAAAATTTTGGACAATGGGCGTGGTACCGCCCACTTTTAAAAGAAGGTAATTTAAAACTTTTGCAAGCTGTAATTTGGCAGTCGTTGAAGATATCATGATGAAATTTGGCAGGAACGTTATTCTTATTACTATATGTACGCTTAATAAAAATTAGCAAAATAGGAGAACGACCACGCCCACTTTTAAAAAAAAATTTTTTTAAAGTCAACTTTTAACAAAAAATTTAATATCTTTACAGTATATAAGTAAATTATGTCAACATTCAACTCCAGTAATGATATGGTGCAACAAAATGCAAGAATAAAAGAAAATTTCAAAATGGGCGTGGCTCCGCCCTTTTTCATTTAATTTGTCTAGGATACTTTTAATGCCATAAGTCGAACAAAAATTTACCAATCCTTGTGAAATTTGGTAGGGGCTTAGATTCTGGGACAATAACTTATTTCTGTGAAAAAGGCGAAATCGGTTGAAGCCATGCCCAGTTTTTATACACAGTCGACCGTCTGTCCTTCCGCTGGGCCGTCAACACGATAACTTGAGCAAAAATCGATATATCTTTACTAAACTCAGTTCACGTACTTATCTGAACTCACTTTGTATTGGTATAAAAAATGGCCGAAATCCGACCATGACCACGTCCACTTTTTCAATATCGAAAATTACCAAAAACGAAAAAAATGCCATAATTCTATACCAAATACGAAAAAAGGAATGAAACATGGTATTTGGATTGGTCTATTGACACAAAATATAACTTTAGAAAAAAACTTTGTAAAATGGGTGAGACACCTACCATATTAAGTAGAATGAAATGAAAAAGTTCTGCAGGGCGAAATAAAAACCCTTGATATCTTGGCAGGAATACTGTTCGTGGTATTATATATATAAATAAATTAGCTGTACCCGACAGATGATGTTCTGGGTCACCCTGGTCCACATTTTGGTCGATATCTGGAAAACGCCTTCACATATACAACTACCACCACTCCCTTTTAAAAGCCTCATTAATCCATTTAATTTGATACCCATATCGTACAAACATATTCTAGAGTCACCCCTGGTCCACCTTTATGGCGATATCTCGAAAAGGCGTCCACCCATAGAACTAAGCCCCACGCCCTTTTAAAATACTCATTAACACCTTTCATTTGATACCCATATCGTAAAAACACATTCTAGATTCACCCCTGGTCCACCTTTATGGCGATATCTCGAAAAGGCGACCACCTATAGAATTAGGCCCACGCCCTTTTAAGAAGACTCATTAACACCTTTCATTTGATACCCATATTGTACAAACGCATTCTAGAGTCACCCCTGGTCCACCTTTATGGCGATATCTCGAAAAGGCGACCACCTATATAACTACCACCACTCCCTTTGAAACCCTCATTAATACCCTCTTTTTTGATACCGATATCGTACAAACACATTCTAGAGTCACCCCTGGTCCACCTTTATGGCGATATCTCGAAACGGCGTCCACCTATGGAACTAAGGGTCACTCCCTTTTAAAATACTCATTAGCACCTTTCGTTTGATACTCATATTGTACAAACGCTTTCTAGAGTCACCCCTGGTCCACCTTTATGCCGATATCTCGAAAAGGCGACCACCTATACAACTACCACCAATCCCTTTTAAAACCCTCATTAATACCTTTAATTTGATACCCATATCGTACAAACACATTCTAGAGTTATCGTTGGTCCACCTTTATGGCGATATCTCGAAAAGGCGTCCACCTATAGAACTAAGCCCCACACCCTTTTAAAATACTCATTAGCACTTTTCGTTTGATACCCATAATGTACAAACACATTCTAGAATCACCCCTGGTCCACCTTTATGGCGATATCTCGAAAAGGCGTCCACCTATAGAACTAAGCCCCACACCCTTTTAAAATACTCATTAGCACCTTTCGTTTGATACCCATATTGTACAAACGCATTCTAGAGTCACCCCTGGTCCAACTTAATGGCGATATCTCGAAAAGGCGTCCACCTATATTACTAAACCCCACGCCCTTTTGAAATACTCATTAACACCTTTCGTTTGATACCCATATTGTACAAACGCATTCTAGAGTCACCCCTGGTCCACCTTTGCGGCGATATCTCGAAACGTCGTCTACCTATGGAACTAAGGATCACTCCCTTTTGAAATACTCATTAACACCTTTCATTACATACCCATATCGTGGAACAAATTCACCTTTATGCCGATATCTCGAAAAGCCGACCACCTATACAATTACCACCACTCCCTTTTAAAACCCTCATTAGTACCTTTAATTTGATACCCATCTTGTACAAACACATTCTAGAGTCACCCCAGGTCCACCTTTATGGCGATATCTCAAAAAGGCGTCCACCTATAGAACTAAGCCCCACGCCCTTTTAAAATACTCATTAATACCTTTCGTTTGATTCCCATATTGTACAAACGCATTCTATAGTCACCCCTGGCCCACCTTTATGCCGATATCTCGAAAAGGCGACCAACTATACAACTACCACCACTCCCTTTTAAAACCCTCTTTAATACCTTTAATTTGATACCCATATCGTACAAATACATTTTAGAGTCACCCTTGGTTCACCTTTATGGCGATATCTCAAAAAGGCGTCCACCTATAGAACTAAGCCCCACGCCCTTTTAAAATACTCATTAACACCTTTCGTTTGATACCCATATTGTACAAACACATTCTTGTCACCCCTGGTCCACCTTTATGGCGATATCTCGAAGAGGCGTCCACCTATAGAACTAAGACTCACGCCCTTTTAAAATACTCATTAACACCTTTCGTTTGATACCCATATTGTACAAACGCATTCTAGAGTCACCCCTGGTCCACCTTTATGCCGATATCTCGAAAACGCGACCACCTATACAACTACCACCACTCCCTTTTAAAACCCTCATTAATACCTTTAATTCGATACCCATATTGTACAAACACATTCTAGAGTCACCCTTGGTCCACCTTTATGGCGATATCTCAAAAAGGCGTCCACCTATAGAACTAAGCCCCACGCCCTTTTAAAATACTCATTAACACCTTTCGTTTGATACCCATATTGTACAAACACATTCTTGTCACCCCTGGTCCACCTTTATGGCGATATCTCGAAGAGGCGTCCACCTATAGAACTAAGACTCACGCCCTTTTAAAATACTCATTAATACCTTTCGTTTGATACCAATATTGTACAAACGCATTCTAGAGCCACCCCTGGTCCACCTTTATGCCGATATCTCGAAAACGCGACCACCTATAAAACTACCACCACTCCCTTTTAAAATACCCATTAATACCTTTAATTTGATACCCATATCGTACAAACACATTCTAGATTCACCCCTGGTCCACCTTAATGGCGATATCTCGAAAAGGCGTCCACCTATACAACTAAGGCCCACTCACTTTTAAAAAGACTCATTAACACCTTTCATTTGATACCCATATCGTACAAACAAATTCTAGAGTCAACCCTGATCCAACTTTATGGCGATATCCCTAAATGGCGTCCACCTATAGAACTATGGCCCACTCCCTCATAAAATCCTCTTTAATACCTTTCATTTGATACACATGTCATACAAACACATTTCAGGATTACCCTCGGTGCATTTGCCTACATGGTTATTTTCCCTTATGTTGTCACCATAGCTCCCAACTGAGTATGTAATGTTCGGTTACACCCGAACTTAACCTTCCCTACTTGTTTGTTCTGTCTTTAGTTTATGTAAATATTGTATTGAGTATTTGATGTGGTCGATGAACAAAGGCTATAGTGTTGTTGGGTATTTATGCGCCTAACGTTTTCATGTCTGTTAGGCCTGGTACATATTGTAACGAATTTAGTGCAAATCCTCTTATTTGCCCTTTTGCTAAGTTCGAATCACTAAACTGTTGAATAAATAACTCCAATATTGAATAATGGAAAAATGGCCTTTATTAAAGTACTTCACAATAACACTTATACTTTGTAACTAGCTGGCTTAATAACCAAACTGATTGATAGCTCAAATGAAACTGAATTCCAGCGCATTTGCTGTCTTTTATACTCTCTGATTTCAACGTTCGCATCTTCTAGGCGCTTCCATTTCCAGAATCTAATAGTTGGCCATCAGCATTTTGAGATTTGGCGATGTCGACTAGAGTTTTACGGTTGGATGCACAATATCCAATAGTTTCATAATGGTTGCCCCATCATTTGAAATTGTGGCTCTACCACTGGAATCAACAATATGTTTGTCCATACTGTGTGAACCCAATGTAGTGCGTACAGCGTCCAAAATTGAATGCGAGGCATTGATGTTGGATATGAGTTGAGGTTCTACCTTGAGAGCTATCGGTACCCAAATATTTTTTACACAAAAACTCATGTACCCAATACAAGTTCAGGACATTCATATTTATCGACACGCTGTCCGGTGTGGCCCAAATGTTGGAAATATTCAGTTGGCACTGTTGAGAAAAAATATGTATCAATGAACACAAGTAAAAGTGAAAGATTTTTTTACCCCTCTGTTGTTACTTTACACATTAGACATTGGAAAGGACGACCAGCATCTACAAATTGCATTTTATCCTTGCAAAGAATTACATCTAATTGGACCCATTTCACCAAAATTTACAATGGGTGGCTAATATTCATCCTCAACCGCGCGTGCCATTAGTGAGATGGTAAGTGTAAAGGACAAAGCTGTTGTTTATAATAAATCAGCTGTTGCAGGTATGCAATAAAAAAAGGCCTGCAAACGAGAAAGATCAATGTAATTGCCAAACAAAAAATTAATTTCGAATATCAATACCTAACGTAACGTGGCGAGGAGTTACCCTGATCTTGTACCACATATTTTGTGGCCATCAATGGTGGTAATAAACCCTGTTCATTAGTAATAAAAGCACCACCAGCGCTATTTTGATTTTCAACGATAACGCTTATCGGATTAGGCATCTGATCGGGATCTAAACGGCGTTGGGCTACTGTTGCGGCTGTTGATATTTACCAGTACCATGTGCAGGTGGTTGCTAAAGAAAATAATACAAAAATAATCATCAGTAATATTTGAAATATCTTAGTTGTATTAGCATACATTGTAACCATGACGTCCGGGTATTGTTGATCCGGCATGGGTGGCTGACTGGGCATTGGCGCCTGTCCAGGTTGTGTTGGTGGCATCATTTGACCTATGTAACAACCTGGTGCACGTGGTTGTTGTAGAGGATAGCCTCGATGTTGAGGTTGTGGAGGGCAACCTGGTGGATCGTCTACACTGCGCTTAAATTCTTGATTTTCTTTACTGCAAAGCTTATAAAACGTTCCTCTCTTCATATTTCTTACCTGATATAGGACACGTTCAGAAACACCAAAATAGCGCGGACCCAAACCCACGAGCGTAAAAATTCCGCTTCCACTGCTGATATACTTAACCTTTTACAAAGTATGTGCTTGCCTAAATATTGAATAAAAAATGTAAATGTTGGCCAGTTTAGATCATAAAAATATTGGTCTAGGTGGGGATGGTTCCTCAATATAATTGAATAGACGATTTGTGTCATGTGGTGGTAATTGCATGCTGTACATATATCAGGTACTTCAGTTCAGTCTGGATAAGTAAGAGTTTAACCTGTTACAGTACCCACGCGTTAAGCCAGTGCGGAGCTTACTGACTTTTTATAGATGAGGTGGGAAAGTCATTAGCTTTTCCAGCCCTAACCCGCTGGGGCTGGACATGCCAAGTGTCAGCAATATTGGACATCCATGAAATTACGCTACCGATTGTCCTACACCCAAAAATACTGGATGTGACGTTCTATCAGAACCTACATTTAGACGAACCGTGGAATTAAATCCATTGAACTGCACCAGTATATCGTAAATAACACTTTTACCCACAGTTTTTCTTGTGGGTACTACAAAATCACCAAAACAACAACAACTACATGAAAATTTTCAATTTTGTTTGCAAATATCTCCGAAACGAAATAAAATTTTGAATTTCCGCCTTAGCTTAGAATAGGAACGATCCCAGGAAAAATCTAGTGGCCGAAAATAGGTATATTCTTAGCCCCTAACCCACTGGGGTTGTATTCGCGTATCTCAGCCGGTGGTGGAGAGTCAGAACGAAATCCTCCAAATAAACAAGTAGGCGGAAGAACAATGTTTATTTGGGTAGTAGTCTAGTTGAGGAGTCGACTGCTAATACGCGTCCAAAAATATCGAGAGCGGTGTCAAACGTCGCGCCTTGATATCAGTATTATTAATCCGAAGGCGGAAAATAAAAATTTTAACTTGTTCAAAAGATGTTAACGAAAAACCGAAAAATGACCATGGGTACCTCCGTAACGAGGGTGGAATCCATTGTATTTTTGCGCAAAACACCTTTCTGCGTTGGCGGCCTTCGGCCGCGCTTATAATAAATAACCCTGGGCTACGCCATGCCAAGTGCGGGTGTGTGGTATTAATCGTGGCTACCGCCACGGTGATGCACAATTTTTTTTTGTGTGCACGAACACAACAACAACCACATGCAAATCACCAAATTCAAATGCAAATATCTCCGGACAGAGATAAAATTTCTATTTTCCGCCTTCGGATTATTGTTCTCGAGATTAATACGCGTCTTCTGACACCTCTCGTTATTTTTGGTAGCGTATTAGAAGTCGACCCGTCAACTAGACTATTACCATAGGGAAAAATATTCGCAACGGCCACCTTCATCAAAGCAGCGATAGTCACATTTTTTGCAATGTTCATTTACATACAAAAACAATTACCCCACCTGATGCTGAGCGACTATTTTTTCTAGGCTTTCCAATAAACATGCATTAAAAGATAACATAAATTGAAACATTTTTTCACATCTTTTCCACAATCACAAAAGAAATTGCATGCACGAATTGAATTATTCACTGTACGTAGATGCTACCAATAGCAGTAACCTACATCCATCAAAACTCACTTGATTTTGGTTCCTTTGTGGAAAATATAAATGCAAATACCGTAGCTCACACAACACTTAATTTAAATTTAGTTTTTATTATATCCGAAATTATTTGTAAATCAATTTTTATTACTCTGCTGTTGCGTTTCAAGCTGAAAATAACAAACGGCGGATTCGCAGAAAATTTTTGTGACGTATTTGAGGGTACATAGCATGTAAGAAAAGGCAAGCATATATGGATCGGACATTTCAATTAGGCCATCTCATTCTGTCATACTAACAATTGTGGAACAATGTGGGATATTTTGTTGTTGGTCGCCATTTTCGGTCACTAGATTTTTGCTGGGAGCTAATTGACAGGGCTGTTTTCTGCACCGTAAATGGCAGCGAGGGCACGTAATCTTGCATTTATGGCCATTTTTAGGGGTAGGTTGTTGAGAAAAGATAATGATGCCCTCTATTGAGGCTAAGTTAATTTTACAACCGCACACAACTTTTTGAAGGGTTGGCGTGAAGGCGACATTTTCGTGTAGAAAAGAAAATAACATATGTAAAATATATGAAAATAAGAATTGCTTCTCGCCTAGCATAGCTTATAGAGAGCACTCTGCCGTGAGCCTAACACTTTCAAAACTTATCCACAGAAATTCTATGCATTACTTCTCGTTTGGCATGTTGATATTTAAATCTTTCTCACCCAGCTCAATGAGTTCAAGGAATTCCATGACTATTGTGGTGTTAAGCCACGCAAGGTAATTGAAAACTAAGTATCTTGGCACAAGATTTTTAACTCGAAGACAGAAGGAAGCAAATACAAAAGAGTTTTGAATTCGGAAGAAAGGGTTTGTATAAAATTATTCCCGTAGATGCTAGCAGAACCCCTGAGGCCTGGGGTCCACTTACTGAATCTAGGCTCTGATATGAAGTTTAAACGTTAAGGGAAAAAGTAAGCATCTATAAAAATAGCACTAACAAAATTGCCTAGTTTCATATCTGATTTACTAAGTTTTCCACTTACATAGTTCGGCAACAACAGAGCGCAGATTTTGAACCGTTTCATACTAAAATCTAATTGCACCATACATTTTATTTCATTGCAATCAACAACATAATGCTAGAACCAAGAGGTTTGTGACCAAAACTAGGTTCACAACGTTTGGTTGGTGAAATACATAGACTTATCCTATGTCAAAATATAGTACCATTTTTGGTTGCATGCACATATATTTGTATGTTCAGCTTAAATTAAAGGAAAGTCTATGTTTAGTGAAATTGTATATGGAGACATCCTAAAATTTTGTATTTTATACTAATAAAATAAAACAAAAATTTGGTCCTTTTTTTTCGATGAATTTTGGTCCCAAATGAAAACATGGTGTGGCAACCGTGTTCGCTTTACCGAAAATTTCTCACTTGTAGATACGAGGTTAACGAATAAACGGGACGATGTGTATATGCATATTATGAATGATAAGTTTCTACATAGGTATATTGTAATTTATTCTGTGAAAGTACATAATGTAAACAAATATGTATAGCAAGAGGCAACACTTATTTACTATTATCTTTACTTATTTGCGCTTACAATTCTTTATTTTTCAGTTTTGCATTTTTCTAAACAACAGCTGTTGTGTGGTTATTTCGATTTAACCACCTTCTTTTGTGGGTAAAAAATTATCCGGCTACTTTCGCGGGTAGAATACCAAAAGGGTGTAAAAGTTGCCACATGATTTCGTTACCGTGGTGAAGAATGTTGTTACCACACTAGAATCGGGGCGTAAGACGCTTATTCAGCTCAATCTTCCATACAAGATTCGAATCTATAATAATTTCATTAGTGACTAATCGAATGCCTAATGAAATTAAAAGCCCAATGCAAATCTGTTGGGGGCGTTCAGTTTTTTAGTTTTTGGTGTATTCAGTGCTTAAAAATGACATTTGTTGTCAAAGTAAATTTCATTGGCTGTCATATAGCATTGTCATTTTATTCGCTTGACATTTCATCCGTCATACTAATCGAGCTGTTACTTATGTGTGAAAGCAAAAAATGTACGATTTCATTAGAAGGTGAAATGAGATCATTAAGTTTCGGTGTGAAAACAGTATTATGCCAGTAAAAGATGATGACTTTATAGCAGCAAAACATGTGGCGTAAGCTTTAATTGTGGGAAATCTGGGGGCCTACTCTGTATTGCGATGCGAAAGGCAGTGCGATGCGAAAATAAATTGCGAAAGGTAATTGCAACTCTGTAGCGCTATCGCATCGCTAACAATGTCGCTTTTTTATTTTTCGCTAATTTTTTGCTTGAGTACGCATCACTGACCAAACGTCAAAGAAAAAGGACAAAAGAAAAAAGGCGATTACAATTTCGGCAAACGATTAATTTTTGTTGAACAAATTAAAAAATGGATTCTGTAGCATTATGGGACGATTTAAATGAAGAAAGGATTGATTTAAATGAAGAAATCCTCCCAGTTCAGAAATTGAACCGGAAGAAGTGAACGTGATAAATACAGAAAACGTGGAAAATCATAGAATGGGAAATATTGCTAGTTGTATCAGAGACCAAATAAAAAATGACATGATTTCCAAAAGAAATGCTTTATAAAAAAGTGGTTTCAATTTAATTGTTATTCATTTATGTATTTTTTAGTCCACTAGGATTTCAAATTGTTGCTTTTGTGTTTGCTTTGTTTTTTGAGTTGTCCTATATATTTTTAAAAGAATGTACAATGAATATAAAGATATCAATTTATAAAATCATTAATTAATACTTACATATTTGAACAATGCGAATGCCTATTACTTGTAGCAAGAAAAAAGCGAAAATGAATGCTGTTTGACATTCGCTTTCGCAATACAGAGTGCTGGCAATGCGGAAAGGGAGAAAAATTGCGAATGGGCAAAATGTGAATGCGAAAGTCAAAATATGCATGCGAATGTCAAGATACAGAGTACCGATTTTGCGATTTCGCATATTTTTTCTTTCGCATCGCAATACAGAGTAGGCCCCCTGAACTGCAGAGGCACAGCGAATCACAAAAACATATAAAAAGCCAGAATGCAGCAAGTTTATCGATGAAGATAGACCATTAGAGTTGGCAAATATCCGTGTACCTGTGATTTTGTCACAGCTACTGAAATATCACAGTACATTTCTGCGACAGCTTAGAAGGAATAAACGTGACAGATTGCCTGTGACAGCATTTATTTCCCGTTACCAATCACGCGTACCAATAAACTCAATCATAGACTAATATCAGAGAGGATAGATAGAATACGAGACGTCATTTCAATTTTTATTTGTAATGTACCTGATTGTCGGGTATTAGAAAATTGCCCTCTACACATTTTTAGGAAGTTTATATTAATATATATTGTTATTGTTGGAAAGAGGATGAATTGCTTAATTAATACGATCCTTTAAAACAATCAAAACTACCTCGAGAAAATGTGTAGAATCAATTTAAAATTGCCCCTCAAATGGGACATTACAAATAAATTTCGCAATAAGTATGAAATGACGTCTCTTATTCTATTTATCCTCTCTGTTAATATAAAGTTATGATCACAGGAACAAATCGCTTCTATGCTATGAACCAATTTAATGAGCGTGTTATTTACGCTGCGACTGAATAGCAGTACATGTCCCAAAAAATGATACAGAGGCGGCTATAGAAACACCCTCGCTAACAGAATATATCCACTGTTAATTCCATGGTCATGTAGTAGTAATGTTATGTATGTATATATATGCTACTAGTGAGTGCGTTAGTAGAGGCTGTTCCTTAGAGTTTTTCTGCGACATCTGATACTTATTCGCAACACAATCCGTAGGGAAAAATATAAATTCATTTTTCTTTGTTGTTTTTGTTTTGTTTCAGTCACAGTCACGAGTAAAAACCCCTGTGACTGAGACGCCACAATCACATATAACGTTGCTCCTCAAAAATCACGGGATCGGCCAACATTATAGACAATATGTGGCATTCCAATTTGGTTAATATGACTGTTATTGCTGCAATAAAGTTATCAGCATTTTTCGCTGAACACAATATAGCAATGAAGATAGTGGAGGATTTAGTGCCTTTGTTAAAATCTATTTTTCCTGATTTCAAAATACTAAAAGATATGTGTTTAGGGAGAACAAAACTCACTAATATCTTGTGTAATGTGGTTGCTGCTGAAGAAGACAATGAAATCATAAAAATTGTTAAATGTAAATATTGTAACGAATTTACTTGCAAATCCTCTTATTTGCCCTTCTGCTAAGTTCGAATCACTAAACTGTTGAATAATTAACTCCAATATTGAATAATGGAAAAATGGCCTTTATTAAAGTACTCCACAATAACACTTATACTTTGTAACTAGCTGGCTTAATAACCAAACTGATTGATAGCTCAAATGAAACTGAATTCCAGCGCATTTGCTGTCTTTTATACTCTCTGATTTCAACGTTCGCATCTTCTAGGCGCTTCCATTTCCAGAATCTAATAGTTGGCCATCAGCTCTCAAATTTCTCAGCTGTAACTACAATTGCACGATTTTATAGCTTCTCTCATTGCATACTTTCAGAAGTATCTCAGATATATGCATGTGGTTGTGCCTTGCTTCTCAGCTGCGTGTACCTACGTATGTGTAGACATAATGATTGATTCGTTTATGTAGATACACGTGACTGTCTGCTTTATTGTTGTTGTGTCTTCATTTACTTCCCTTCAAAAAACGCGAGTACTCAATAAATAATGTAAGGAATACTCCTTTGGGAGTATAGGACTGCTCCAAATCTAATCTGTATTCATACAAAAAATGTGCTCCAATTAACATTGCGATGTCCTAGAAGAGGAGTAGGTGATCCCACTCTCGCTTTGTTTGTGAGTATTCCATAGAGTACATACGTTAAAGTACTTTCACTGTAGTACTCCATGGAGCACCCACAGAGTATCATATGCCAAAGTACTAAAGAGGAATTGTGTCGGAAAGAATTATCGAAGTGAATTTAATTTAAAATGAAAGTAAATGAAGAGCGGCAATACAACTTTTATATTTTATACTACGAATATTCTTATGTTATTTAGCATTTGCGTGAATAAAGAAACTAATATAATCAGCCCTATTCTGCATTTCGACTTGGATTGGAATTTTTTCGATTTGGCAATTTTGGTATTCTGTGTTCCAATCTCTTTCGATCCAACTTCGAATCGTTCGATTTTGTGTATTCTGCATTTCGATCGTAGTTCCGTTTTTCTCCGTTGCAAATTTGTTGACGTAGAAAATTTCAATTTGTGTTTTGCGCGCTTTTAAAAGATAAAAATTTATAAAAAATGTAAGTTAAATATTTGTTAATCACTGTAAAATAAATTTAAAATAAAAATTTTCAGTTGGTTTGATAATCTGGTGGTTTTTTTTTTTATTGTTTGTAGGTCAAAAACAACAACACTCGGGCAATATGAGAAACTTGCCGAAATGTTGGAAAGTAAGAGGGACATCGCCCAAGGATTTCAAAAGCGCCCAAAAGAAGAGGTACAAGCGTTTTGGGAGGAGGTCGCGCGTACACTAAATGCACTTGGTCCGCCAAGGAAGGATTCTACTGCCTGGAAAAAGGTAAGAGATTACCGAGAATTTAATTGTTTGAAAATAAATGCAATGATTTATTGCAGGTATGGATCGATTGGAAGTGCTACATAAAACGCAAGCTTTCTAGCAACAAAAAGGAAATGATGGGCACCGGTGGCGGTCAGTGTAAAATCCAACGCATAAGTCCACTTGAGGAGAAAGTTATAGGGCTAACTGGGCTGGAAACATGCACAAGCGGTGTTCGAGGTGCGCAAGATTTCGGTGGAAGGGTAGCGGTTGAAAATGAACAGCTGTCTGAAATGGACATTTCCAACCGTTCCTTTGATGATAATTTACCTTCCACTAGCAGAGCAAGTAGCCAGCCCAGGGAAAGAAGAGCAGTAAAGGAGACCACTTCTTCCTTGCTGCAAGAACAATTATACATTCAGAGTGAATTTTATACAAATGCCACGAAGTTCCATGAAAATTCTTTGAATAAAATGGACAAAATGTGTACATATTTGCGGCGAATGAATCAATCGCTCGAAAGTTTGGCGGAGACTGCAGCGAAACAATTTAAAGAACAACAAAGACACAACAGGATTAAAGAGGAGCTGTTACAGCGAAAAATTGAAATAAAAATGAAGATGCTGCAATTAGAGCACCCTGACTATGAAGGAAATAATTAAGCTTAAAGAAAAAACAAATTCCTTTATTTTATTAATTTTTTATATTTGTAAAACGACTGAATAATCAAAAGACTGAAATATTTAAATATACATAACATATACAATGAAATATTAACTAATTATAATTGTTTAAATAGATGAAGAATCAATAAAGTTAAAAATGAAATTTTATGAAAATAAATTTGTATCTTTATCTGTTTTGAAAAGAAGCAAGTATGTTATTACGTATACCATTCGCTATGGATGAATAATCCTCGTCGTTAGTGTCATGATCTTCATAAGAACTCTCAAAGTTCAATTCATAGCTATCTAAATCTTCCACTCTATAATAAATACAAATGTTGTGGAGGGCACAAGCAACATTTATAATCTTGCTAACTTTTAAAGGTGAGTAATGCAGCTGTCTAGCACCCAATAAGCAACGGAAACGGTTCTTCAACACTCCAATCGTTCGTTCTACAATATTCCTGGTTTTGGAGTGCCGCATGTTGTAATTGCTTTGTGGACTTCCTTCATGAACAGACCGATAAGGAGTCATTACCCAAGGTAGCAATGGATATCCAGCATCACCTGTCAATAAAATTATTGATTTAAATTAATTTTTTTTTAATTTTGTATTATTTTTAATTAAATGTACAATTATTTATATATATAGTAAAGCAATACCTAAGAGCCACGTATTTCTTTCACCTTCCTCATATCGCCGTTTCATGTACTCATTAATTTTGCTTAAACCCCATATGTGTGAGTCATGGTTGCATCCAGGATATCTGGCATCAATACTTCTTATTCTCATTTCGTTGTCACATACCTTAAAATTTTTCATAAAAGTAGGTAATTAATTTACGCAAAAATCTCCACTTCATTAAAAATAATACTCACTATCATAGCATTGATACTATGAAATCCTTTTCTATTGTAGTACAGGAAATCTTCTTCACTTGGCGTAGTTATTTTTATATGTGTTCCGTCTACACACATAATAACCCCTGGAAATCCAGCCTTTGTATAGAATACTTGCTTTGCCTGCAATTTTTCTTCCTCTGTTTGCTCAAAATTAATCCATTCATGACAAAGCTTTCGTTGCATTACATTCAGAAAGTGCGACAATGACTTGGAAACGGTTGGTTGTCCCATTCCAACATTGTAATCTTCACCAACTCCGTGCTGATAACTACCTTCTGCGAAAAACCTTAGAGCGGCGACTACTTGGTTAAGTGGCGTAAGCGAAGTCAATGAATTTGATTGTGCTTCTGGGGTAAAAATATCCAAAATATATTTAAAGGCATCTTTATTTAGCCTAAAGTTCTTCCTGAATCTAAAAAATAAAGCAAATATAAAAACATTGAACACTGGTAAACAAGATTCTCACAATTCTTCACTCATCTGAAATGGATTACAGATATCGCGCAATCTCCGTCTCTCAGCCCTAGCCTCAGCCATTTGTGTCGCATTGTCCTCCTCTTCCATCAATAAAGCTGCTGCGATCGACTCCATTGGCTCTTTTTTTTATAATTTTTTCACAATATTTTTACTATTTTTTCACAATTTTTAGCAATTTTTCACAATTTCTGATAAATATTTTTCTACTTTTGTGTTCTTGTTTCACACATTCCACGCAAAACAGCTGATTTCGAAAATTTTATCACTCTTCCTCTTGTTCTTTCGATTACGCCGTAGTGTAGAATACCTGTCTTCGACTTGAACGTAACGGAGAACGGGAACGTAATCGAAATGCAGAATAGGGCTGAATATGTATACATAAAACCAGTGCGCTGTTGTATTTTATCAGAGTTGCCAAAGTAAAATTTTATTATTAGTTATTTGCATGCAATATTTTACTTTTGGCAACTCTGTTCGATCGTCATCGTGTCGTGATCACTGTCGTTATAAAACGAGCAATGATCGGCTGATGGTGGTCCGCAAACGCACTGCAAAGGAGTATTGTTGGAGTACTCCAACATAAAGAAAATGGAACACGTAATCCAACAATTTTTGCAGGGGGACTAGGGATGTGAGTATCACTTAGTGTCACTCATAATCGTCACAATATAAATATAACTGATCTAGCATGCGACAATGCATCAGTGATGTTAGGTGCCAAGCATAGCGGAATGATACAAGGTGGAAGCATGGTGACATACCTCCAAACATAAATAAAAGTTCCATGTACTTTGTTTTGTAAATTCGATGGACAAATGTCAAAATCGTACTGCGCCGGAAGTTGATGTGTCAAATCAAATAAAAAAAGTTTATAATCAGCTGTTCCATGCTGCCACCTTGTGTGGTTGCGCCATGGTGCCAAGAACTCTTTTTACACCAGGTTAAAATCAAAATGTCCAGATATTATACTGATGAGATGTATATGTCATTTTTCTGACTTAATCTCTGCTCATGCCTGCAAAGAATTGCCATCCGAATGTGAAGAGCTTGTTCGCGATATATACACGTATGTATGTATCAGATAGTGCCAAGCGCTGTATACGTATTGTAATTGTAATGTTAGGAATATTTTAAAACTTTCCAGTACCAGGTGGCTCTCTTTAAGTGCTTGTGTGAGTAGAATTTTAGAAAATTGGAATGTTTTACAAAGTTATTTTCGTATAGCCTCATTTGAAGGTAAAAGAGTTAAAGCTGAAACGATTCTCCAAATGTTAAATGACAATAAAATTAAGACATATCTAATTTTTCTAAATTTCGTATTACGGTATATAAATGAGTTCAACATGCTTTCTCAAAGCAAACAAATTTTGATTCATATAACTTTTAACGAGAGTAAGCATCTAATTTTAAAATTTAGCAGAAACTTCATGAACTCCAATTTTTTCCCCTAGAATGGAACTCAAAACTCTCTATAATAATGGGAAATCTTTATGCATATATAGTTTACAAATCTATTTGTAGGAGAAGATTGCAATTAAATGCTATGAAATTTAAATGATATTAAAAATTCTGAAGTATTAACATCATGTATGAATTTTTATAAAACAGCTATTAAAGAAATTGTAAAACGTTTGCCTATTCATGATCAATTTATTGAAAGTCTTAATTTTTTGAACCCTAGTACGGTATTTGATGTTAAAAAAGCTTGGTTATTAAAATATCTTCTGTTCTAAAAAAATTCAAATTTGATTCTGCCGATTCGGCCTGTCTTGAGTATAAAAACATTGCAGTATTATTCAGTGACGAAAAAAAAAGATTACTAAAGAAATCTTCCAATTGATCGCATGTGGCATGACATTTTGGAATATAGAAATTGTTACAGTAAATATGAATACCAAACTTAAAAAAAATCATGAATATTGTATTAAGTTTGCCTCATTCAAATGCTGATACAGAGAGGGTATTTTCTATTACTACAGATGTTAAATGTAAAAAAAGAAATAGTTTGGGACCGTCAACATTAAACAGCATAGTAAAGATAAGAACTTCTTTTGTCTCAAGAAATGTCAATTGTATAAATTTTAAGGTAACGAAAAAACATGTACAACTTTATAAAGCCAAATACAAAAATCTCAGTTTATGTGAAAAATTTTGTTCAAGATACTAATAAATAAATATTTGCGTATTCACTAAATTTTCCATTTATATTGCAGTTAATTTTTTACATATCCATACATAATAAGGATAATTTATCTTGGTGGGTAAAAGTCATGGTTTTCTCACTCGAATAAGGGGAAAATGGGTAAATGAATCCAATTTCGTGGGTTTTCTTTTCTCGATTCGATGGCATCGCTTATCACGAGTTACGTTATATAGAAAGCAAGAGAAAACTGAGAAGATACAATTAAACAAATAATAATTGATATTTAGTTTGAAACTCATAGTAAGAGAAATCGATAGGTATAGAATTAAGGGAGTAAGGCAAAAAGAGAAAATTATAGCGAAGTTAACGTACCTGAAATACATATACAAATAAAATAATTAAAAAAAATGTTTAAGTTAAACGGTTTTATTGAAAACAATACTTGCATGAAGTAATAATAATACGAAAAGCTAGAAAATAATTAGGTAGGTCCTAGGTACTAGTCATCACACTCCTTATCAATCTAGGGCGTTGATCAGACAATTAAATAAAAAAAAATTTATTTTGTTAATAAAAACTAAAATAGAAGTAAATAACAGATAATAAAAGCCAAAATCATTCTTTTGGGCATTTTTTAAACATAATTAATGTTTTTTCTAAATTTTTCGCTACTACTTGCTGTAATTTATGTTGGTGGCTGCCACTTTCAAAGTAATCAAGAAGCCAATGCTTGGCTACGTTTGTGGTCAAGCTTTACTTTCTTATGGTTGTGGTCTGTAGACGCCGTGTTGAATGTGATCAGCCCTAATGTTCTTTTGTTTTTTTGTTGGGATGTTATCTTTCATAGTTTTGTATAGTTTCCCAACGTTGTTCCTGTTCTTGTAGGCAAATCTTATGTTGTTTGTGTACCCTTTGAATTTTCGAGTTATCTTCTCTCTTATGTTTGGGTAATATAATATTGTTACGAATATTAGCAAAACTAAGGGGTGCTGCTATCTCTAAGCCGATGCTAAGCAGTGACGTGAATTCACAACAATAATTCAATCATTATGTATCTACATAAACGAACAATAATTGCTTCTACACATATGTACCATGTACGTATACAAGGTAGCGAAGAGATAACTCACACACAGATGCACATAGTTAGTCAACAGTCAAAGTATTACTCACTCAATTACTAGGGTAAACAAGTAGAACATTCTACAAGGAGAAACATCTGGAATATCCCAACGGTGCAGAGAAGAGTATAAAAGCGGCAAAAGCGGAGTAGTCTGACTTGAGTTTGATTTAAACACGATAACAGTTGTGAAGTATAAGTGTTATTCAAAGTAGTATATTAGAAAGTCTATTAAAGACCGTTTTGCATTATTAAATATTTGATTTATTTATTCGACAATTTAGCGATACGAACGTAAGAAGCAAGTTGAAAATAAGCGGAGTTGCAGTAAATTCGTTACAATTGGTGTTAGAAGAGGAATTGTTGAATAAATTCCGAAGATTACGAATACATCTTGGACATGGCAAAGTTAAGTGAATTAAGGATCCATCAACTGAAAAAGGAGTTGGAGAACCGTGGATTGAATACAACCGGCAATAAGGTCGAACTTCAGGCACGGCTACGAGAGGTAATGGAGTCGGGGGGAATTAATGTGGATGATGATGTCTTTCATCCTGATGGCGACGAGACAACAACAAAAATTGAGGAGAAAACCGAAACATCGGAGACAGTTACGAGCATAGACTTGAACATGATTTTGGCGGCAATATCTGCTCAAACATCGACAGTGTCATCTCAACTGGCAGAAGAGAATACATAAATGGCATCTCAAATGGAATCACAAGAAACGAGTATTTCAGAAATATCGTCGCAAATGTCATCTCAACTGGAAGAACAGAAAACATATATGGCATCGCAACTGGAAGAACAGAAGACATATATGATATCTCAGTTGGCTCAGCAGTTGAAAGCGCAAGAGGATCGCATATCATCGCAGTTGGAGGGTTATATTGAACGACAAGATAAAATGGAGGCTGAGATGGATGCTTTGAAAGATCGGATTCAGGAGTTACATTTGAAACGTCCAATCACTCCAGCGTCTACTCTGAAGGTAAAATCACCAACGTTTGACGGTTCTGTTCCTTTCCAAGTATTTAAGCTTCAATTTGAGAAGACGTCAGCAGCGAACAACTGGAATGCTGAAGATAAAGTTACAGTTGCAGCATTGTTAGTGGCTTTAAAAGGACCAGCTGCTGAGATCCTACAGACTATCCCAGAGTACGAACGTAACAGTTACGAAGCATTGATGGCTGCTGTAGAACGAAGATACGGAAGCGAACACAGGAAACAGATATACCAAATGGAGTTGCTGAACCGCTTCCAGAGGCCTAGTGAAACATTGCAAGAGTTTGCGTCGGATATTGAAAGGCTAGCATATTTAGCGAATGCGGACGCACCCGTGGAATACACTGAAAGGGTAAAGATTCAGAGCTTTATAAATTGCATACGGGACGCCGAAACAAAGCGAGATACATACGCAAACCCAAAGCCAACATTCGCAGAAACGGTGTCACAAGCTCTGATTCAGGAAACAGCGTCGCTTCTGTGTAAGCCAGTTTTCAAAGCACGCCGTGTGGAAGTAGAAAGGCCAGAGTGGGTAGACGCGATATTGGAGGCGCTGAAAGGATCGCAAAAGGGGAGTAAAAAAGTTATCAAATGCTTCAAATGCGGGAAGTCCGGTCACATTGCACCTCATTGCGATCTTGGTCCTGATAGTTCCAAACAATGTGGGTGGCCGTAAACGCAAAGCTGGAGGAGATGAGCAAGAGCGTGCCAGATGTAAAGATCGAGAGCTAGCTCCAGCTGTTGAATGTCCTCTGATATCTGTGTCGCAAATTGGAAGGAAATCAAGCAGTCTTACCGTCAGAGGGAATGTGGATGGCAAGGAGCGTGTACTGACTGTAGATACGGGCGCATCTCATTCCTTGATTCGATCTGATTTAGTCAACAGGAGAGTTAAACCGTTACCTGGAGCAAGGTTGCGTACGGTCACAGGGAGTATAGCCAAGTCCAGGGAGAAGTGATATGTGAAGTCCTAATTGGGAAGGTCATGGTTCTACACTAATTCGTTGTGGCGGAGATCGTTGATGAAGTCATATTGGGAGTGGACTTCTTAGTTGAATCAGGATTGATATGCCAAGAAAGATTGTGCGCTATGAGAACCAGGATGTGCCACTTAACTTCAGTTTGGAAGAATGGTTCAGTAGTAATCGAGTACTGCTGGACAAGACTCTTCAAAGGCCACGAAAGTCAAAAGAAAAGGTTGATTGATCGAATGGGCCAAATAAAACGAAATTAAAAGTACCTGCGAGAAAAAGACCGGCATCGACAAACCCTAATGGACGCACTAAAATGACTGAAAGAATTTTTCAGAAAGAATGCAAGGGTGGTTTCAAGCCAGCGCGCACTACTGTTGTGAAACGTCCAGACGATAATGATGATGCAAAGTTAATCCGTCAAGTGCAAGCTCTGGGAAGAAGTTCATTGGCCAAACAACAGAGTGCGAGCGAACGATCAAGAATAATGAGTAGTAAGATGAAATGCAGGTACAATGAGAACAAAAATTCGGAAGGTTTCTTGGAGGGAGATTTGGTACTGTTACACAACCCTCACCGGCGGAAAGGTGCTCCAGCCAAATTTCGATGCAGTTGGGAAGGCCCGTACAAGGTTGTGAAGAAGATCAGTGATACCATCTACCGCATACAAATCATTGAGAAACCACGGAGTAGAAGACTGGTACATTTGGTGAGGCTAGCAGCGTTTAGATCGAGAGATTTGTCTGATCGGGACGATCAGACTTAGGTGGAGGGCAGTGTTACGAATATTAGCAAAACTAAGGGGTGCTGCTATCTCTAAGCCGATGCTAAGCAGTGACGTGAATTCACATCAATAATTCAATCATTATGTATCTACATAAACGAACAATAATTACGTCTACACATATGTACCATGTACGTATACAAGGCAGCGAAGAGATAACTCACACACAGATATACATAGTTAGTCAACAGTCAAAGTGTTACTCACATATATACACGCATATGCCTATGTGTGAGTCTATAAACTACAAATAGGTATACATATATGTAGCTCAATTACTAGGGTAAACAAGTAGAACATTCTACAAGGAGAAACATCTGGAATATCCCAACGATGCAGAAAAGAGTATAAAAGCGGCAAAAGCGGAGTAGTATGGCTTGAGTTTGATTTAAACACGATAACAGTTGTGAAGTATAAGTGTTATTCAAAGTAGTCTATTCGAAAGTCTATTAAAGACCGTTTTGCATTATTAAATATTTGATTTATTTATTCGACAATTTAGCGATACGAACGTAAGAAGCAAGTTGAAAATAAGCGGAGTTACAGTAAATTCGTTACAATATCGAAAAGGTGTTTTGTCTGTCTGTTGTTGTTGATTGTTGTTATTGATTTGGATATTTGACGTATTAGTGTTGTTGTTTGGGGCTTGATATCTATTTAGTAGCCTGTATATCAATTTCTTTGGGTAATCATTAGCTTTTAGAATTTCCATAATTATCTTTCTGCTTTTGCAGTGATAATTTGGAACACTGAGGTTATATATTCTGCTTAATAACCCTTTGGCGGTGCTGATTTTTTGTGACAGTGGGTGGATAGACATATAATTAACGTTCGTGCCAAATTTCATCATGATACCTTCAACGACTGCCAAATTACAGATAGCAAAACTTTTAAATTACCTTCTTTTAAAAGTAGGCGATGCCACGCCCATTGTCCAAAATTTTACTAGTTTTCTATTCTGCGTCATAAGGTCAACTCCCTTACCAAGTTTCATCGCTTTATCCGTGTTTGGCAATAAATTATCGCATTTTTTCTGTTTTTCGAAATTTTCGATATCGAAAAAGTGGGCGTGGTTATAGTCCGATATTGTTCATTTTAAATAGCGATCTGAGATGAGTGCCCAGAAACCTACATACCAAATTTCATCAAGAAACCTCAAAATTTACTCAAGTTATCGTGTTAGCGGGCAGACGGACAGACGGACGGACGGACGGACGGACATGGCTCAATCAAATTTTTTTTCGATACTGATGATTTTGATATATGGAAGTCTATATCTATCTCGATCCCTTTATACCTGTACAACCAACCGTTATCCAATCAAAGTTAATATACTCTGTGAGCTCCGCTGAGTATAAAAATACGTGAAATCTACTCACGATGCATAAGATTGGGTTGAACGCATCTATATGAAAAACTGCTTATGTGACGGGGCTTTTAATCATATTATAATATTTATCTTATCGTTGTTTTTGTTTCTTACTTACTTACTTAATTGGCGCTTAACCGTTTAAACGGTTATGGCCGTCCAACAAGGCGCGCCAGTCGCTCATTCTCTCTGCCCAGCGGCGCCAATTGGTCACACCAAGGGAGTTTAAATCATTTTCCACCTGGTCCTTCCAACGGAGTGGGGGCCGCCCACTACATCTGCTTCCATATGCGGTTTCCAATAGAAACACTTTCTTGGCCGGAGCGTCATCTTTCATTCGCATAACATGGCCTATCCAGCACAGCAGCTGCATTTTAATTCGCTGTACTATGTTGATGTCTGCATATAGCTCGTACAGCTCATCGTTAAATCTCCTTCGGCATTCGCCATCGCCAACGCGTAGAGGTCCATAAATCTTTCGAAGAACTTTTCTCTCGGACACTCCCACAACCGCTTCATCTGCTGTTGTCATCGTCCATGCTTCCGCACCGTATAGGAGGACGGGTACGATAAGTGACTTGTAGAGTATGATTTTCCTTTGCCGAGAGAGGACTTTACTTTTCAATTGCCTACCTAGTCCAAAGTAGCATTTATTGGCAAGAGTGACTCTTCGCTGGATTTCAGAGCTGATGTTGTTGCTGGTGTTGATGCTGGTTCCCAAATAAACGAAGTATTTTACTATTTCGCAATTATGGCTGCCAACAGTAGCGTGGTTGCCAAGGCGCTTAAGCGCTGACTCTTTGCTCGAGGACAGCAGGTACTTCGTTTTGTCCTCTTTCACCATCAAACCCGTCTTGACCGCTTCTTTTTCCAGTTTGGAGTAAGCAGAACTAACGGGCGGATGTTTAGGCCGATGGTATCAATGTCATCAGCATACGCCAATAATTGCATGCTTCTATAGAATATTATTCCAAAGCG
This sequence comes from Eurosta solidaginis, assembly GCF_040869045.1. Lineage (NCBI taxonomy): Eukaryota > Metazoa > Arthropoda > Insecta > Diptera > Tephritidae > Eurosta > Eurosta solidaginis. The sequence goes on from NC_090322.1 coordinate 234,764,333, forward strand.
GTTAAGTTCTGCAGCTAGTAGAGTTTTCTCCAGCATCAAATTAAAAAAATCGCACGATAGGGGGTCACCCTGTCTGAAACCTAGTTTAGTTTCGAACGGCTCGGAGATGTCCTTCCCAATTCTGACTGAGCTGATGGTGTTGCTCAACGTCATTTTGCACAGCCGTATAAGTTTTGCGGGGAAACCAAATTCAGACATAGCGGCATATAGGCAGTTCCTTTTCGTGCCGTCGAAGGCGGCTTTAAAATCGACGAAGAGGTGATGTGTGTCGATTCTTTTTTCGCGGTCGATGGTAGATTTACCAGGTCTGAAACCGCGCTGATAAGATCCAATCAGTTGGTTCACGGTGGGCTTCAATCTTTCGCACAATACGCTTGACAGGACCTTATATGCGATATTAAGAATCTGATTCCGCGATAGTTGGTGCAGTTTGCAGTACCACCATCTTGTGGACTTGTCAAAGAACGCTTAGATTCCAATCGTCGGGCATGCACTCGTCCGCCTATATTTTGCGAAGAAGATGATGCATGCGCCTTACCAACTCCTCGCCGCCGCATTTGAATAGCTCCGCAGGCAATCCATCAGCGCCCGCGACCTTGTTGTTTTTCAATCTGGTTGTTGCTATTCTGACTTCGTCATAATCAGGTGGGGGACATTTATTCCATCATCATCGATTGCGGGATCGGGTTCATCATCTCTGTGCGGTAAATCGTTGTCTCCATTTAGGAGAGCAGGGAACTGTTCCCTCCATAATGTAAGTACTCTTTGGACATCAGTTACAAGGTCGCTGTTTTCGTTCTTACAGGAGTTTACCCCGGTCTTAAAACCTTCCCTCTGTCGCCGAATTTTTGGTAACATTTTCGGGCGTTATTCCTGGTGGTTAGCAGCTCAAGCTCTTCGCACTCACGCCTTTCTGCCTCTGCTTTTTTCTTCCGGAAAAGGCGTCTCGCTTCCCTTTTTAACTCGCGGTAGCGTTCACACCCTTCTCTTGTTGCGCTCGCTTTTAACGTAGCCCTGTAGGCAGCGTCTTTTCTTTCGGTTGCAACGCGGCATTCTTCATCGTACCAGTTGTTTTTCCGTGGGCGCCGGTAACCAATTTTTTCCTCGGCGGCAGTACGAAGTGCTTTGGAGATATGCTCCCACTGCTCTTGTATTCCTTCAGGATGAGTTGTGCTCTCAGAGAGCAGCTGTGAGAGTCGAGTTACGAAATCATTGGCAGTCTGTTGCGATTGCAGCCTTTCAACGTTTAGCTTTTCTTGTGTTTTTTGTTCCTTGGTTTTATCCGCGCTGCGGCGGGTGCGTATTTTGGCTGCGGCGAGATAATGGTCTGAGTCGAGGTTAGGTCCTCGGATCGTGCGCACACCTAAAACGCTAGAGGCATGCCGTCCGTCTATCACAACGTGATCGATCTGATTGTTTTTGTTTCACTTCGCTTTTATTTCACTTGTTTGCAAATACGCTATTTAGTTTTTGATTCTTCTCTTACAAAATTGTTCTATTTTCATTCGTTTCCCAAATCATTGGTTTTGTTTTATATATTTTCATGTACTTACTTACTTTAAAAAAATTTAATATTTCTATAACAAAAAGAAAAATATATTAGAAAAAGGTTTGTTTATACTTTTTAGGGGTTTTTTCCTTAAAATCTTACAGATCATTAAAAAATTTAAAAGTACCTCCTTGCTGAGGGACTGTCCTTCGTTCACTTACTCCAGGCAGGCAGGCTTTGAACCTAACCCTGGCCTTCGTAACTGGTACTGCTGCGTCTGCCGAAAAAAATAGAAATACTTGAAATGGTCACACTTTTGTCTGTATGTCCCGTTTAACTTTTATGTCAATACGACATACTGGCACCCGGGTATGCTTCGTATTAGGAAGCGTTGTAAAATTTCGTATTGACACAAAGGTTAAAGCGTAGTTTCACCAAAGGTGATGATCTGGGCTAACTCCTTATACTTGTGGTCGACACGATTTCTTTAAATCATTTTTAGCTTTTTGGCGTTCACGCACAAATGCGACTTACGGCCGCTTTTAATGGTCTATTAATAGTCATGATTCTATAGGCACAGCTTTAGCGATCAGGGTCAATGCTGGCCTATTGTTGATGGCGCCAAAGAGCGCCTCCAGTTTTTGCGGCGGTTTAAAAGAGCTAAAATTTTCGAAGTACGAACAATAACAACCCGGACTATATGCAGCACCGAAGCTATAGGACTGCGACTTCGAAATCATACCTTCGTCGACGTCACTTTCTTAGAAACTCTAGGTATAACTCCGAAGACTTTCTGAGGAATATTTTTCCCGCGCTATGCTGCTGAGCTTCACCAGAAAAACATCTTGAAACGTTAGGGAGTAACTATTCGGCCAAGGATGCCGCCCTCGAAATCATAAGCTGCCTTAAGTGTATATCATTGCGTAAGTCATGGGTGAAAATCGTACAAACCTCTGCGCGTCTATATAATTTAAATTTTACATGGACCCTGAATACAAGTTTTAAAATGTAGGCCAAAATTTGCAGACGTTTGTGTTCGAAACATTGATTTCAATAGTCTTCGTTAAACCGAAACGATATTTTATAATGAAAGTCGACCGTTTTGAGTTGAAAGGTGTTAAAGTTATATGCTCAGTCATAACTGTTGTTTTCCGGGCTTGTAATATAAAAGTTCACTATGAATGACCGCGTAGCTTCAGTTTTCCGATTAGTTCTACTGTCCAGCACGTCCGGTAATTTGTTCGACTATCTTGGAAAAGCTTTTGCTTTACCACTTTGAGTCTCCTTGGGAAAGACAAAGCCTCACCGCCGCCGTAACGTGTAGGTGAGAGGCTACATATATCAATATGATGCACTCCATGGACTAGTTGGGGGCTTGGGTTTAGAATTATAAAATGTGAAAATCAAAATTAAGATTTCAGATTTTATTTTATAGTTTCGCAAATAAACAACACAGGTTTGAATATAATACCAAGTTATTTTTCATGAGATGAGAATAATTTCAATGGAGTATTTAAACCCCTGGAACCTATATCACCGACTTGGCTTATTTTCTGGGAAATGGGGATATATAATTTTTGAAAAAATCTTCAATTTTTTTGGATAACTTGCATAATTAATAACTTGAGGACCAGTTGAAAACATATTCGACATGGGTCATTTATTTTGAATTCATTGTTCTTTATTCATTTTCTAAAAAAAAATTATGCAAAGTGAGCATTTAAATTTATTATATAATTTTTCTTTAAGTGTTTTGTTTTAATAACTTGATCAATTCGGTGATGCAAAATCCGTATTGAGCTGGCACTGAAAGGCCTGCTTTTATACCCAGCTGTACTTGTACACAGAGTGTATTATAACTTTGATTGGATAACGTTTGGTTGTACAGGTATAAAGGAATCGATATATATATAGACTTCCATATATCAAAATCATCAGTATCGAAAAAAATTCGATTGAGCCATGTCCGTCCGTCCGTCCGTTAACACGATAACTTGAGTAAATTTTGAGGTATCTTGATGAAATTTGGTATGTAGGTTCCTGAGTACTCATCTCAGATTGCTATTTAAAATGAACAATATCGGACTATAACCACGCCCATTTTTTCGAAAGCGAAAATTTCGAAAAACCGAAAAGTGCGATAATTCATTACGAAACACGGATAAAGCGATGAAACTTGGCAGATGCGTTGAACTTATGACGCAGAATAGAAAATCAGTAAAACTTTGGACAATGGGCGTGGCACCGCCCACTTTTAAAAGAAGGTAATTTAAAACTTTTGCAAGCTGTAATTTGGCAGTCGTTGAAGATATCATGAAATTTGGCACGAACCTTACTCCTGTTACTATATGTATGCTTAATAAAAAGTATCAAAATCGGAGAACGAACAAAAAATTTAATATCTTCACAGTATATAAGTAAATTGTGTCAACATTCAACTCCAGTAATGATATGGTGCAACAAAATGCAAAAATAAAAGAAAATTTCAAAATGGGCGTGGCTCTGCCCTTTTTCATTTAATTTGTCTAGGATACTTTTAATGCCATAAGTCCAACAAAAATTTACCAATCCTTGTGAAATATGGTAGGGGCTTAGTTTCTGGGACGGTGACATATTCCTGTGAAAAGGGGCGAAATCGGTTGAAGCCACCCCCAGTTTTTATACACAGTCCACCGTCTGTCCTTCCGCTTGGCCGTTAACACGATAACTTGAGCAAAAATCGATATATCTTTACTAAACTCAGTTCACGTACTTATCTGAACTCACTTTGTATTTCGAACTCCGACTATGACCACGCCCACTTTTTCGATATCGAAAATTACCAAAAACGAAAAAAATGCCATGATTCTATACCAAATACGAAAAAAGGTATGAAAGATGGCAATTGGATTGGTTTATTGACGCGAAATATAACTTCAGAAAAAACTTTGTAAAATGGGTGTGACACTTTACCATATTAAGTAGAATGAAATGAAAAAGTTCTGCAAGGCGAAATAATAAACCCTTGAAATCTTGGCAGGAATACTGTTCGTGGTATTATATATATATAAATAAATTAGCGGTATCCAACAGATATTGTTCTGGGTCACCCTGGTCCACATTTTGGTCGATATTTGGAAAACGCCTTCACATGTACAACTACCACCGCTCTCTTTTAAAACCCTCATTGATACCTTTAATTTGGTACCCATATCGTACAAACACATTATAGAGTCACCCCTGGTCCACGTTTATGGCGATATATCGAAAAGGCCCACTCCCTTTTAAAATACTCATCAACACCTTTCATTTGATACTCATATCGTACAAACAAATTCTAGAGTCAACCCCGATCCACCTTTATGGCGATATCCCTAAATGGCGTCCACTGTAGAACTATGGCCCACTCCCTCTTAAAATACTCTTTAATACCTTTCATTTGATACACATGTCATACAAACATATTCCAGGGTTTCCCTCGGTTCATTTTCCTACATGGTTATATTCCCTTATGTTTTCACCATAGCTCTCAACTGAGTATGTAATGTTCGGTTACACCCGAACTTAGCCTTCCTTACTAGTTTGAAATATTTCAATCCATGCACAGACTTTCGGAGATTTTTTTCTTATTATTCTATTTCTTATTATTATATTGTGATATTCCAAGTTTCAAGCTTGTAGCTTATCGGGAAGTTGCTTAAATTTTAATTACACAACTCGTTAACAACGGCCGGCCGCTACACAGAGTCAAGCTAAACAACAACTTTAAACGCGTTTTTCTCGAAAACTTGTTTCGCACAATACGGTCGATTCATGATTCCAGGTCACATGTATTACTGCGCAGCCTTGTAACACTATTAAGCACACAAAACAAACAACAACAGCATTTCAAGTGTACAACTGGGTATGTAATGTTCGGTTTCACCCGAACTTAGACTTCCTTACTTGTTAATGATAGAATCGACTTTGTTAGTCTAAGGCGTTCAGACCTGCACATAATCATCGACACTTTACAGCCCCACGCTTGAACCCACGCCTTTCTGACTTGGTCGACCATGTTCACCTCTCGCCTTCTCTTGATCTCGCCCAATCAAATAGGGACGTCTATGGAGCAAGCTTCAAGGGATGCGCCCTATTTAGCTAGTTCATCTGCTTTTTCAGTCCCATCTATTCCCATATAACCTGGGACCTAATATAGATGTATGCTTCTCCCTGTCCCGATTCTTTCCGGAGACTGCTTACACACTAACGCACTTTTAGATGCTGTGCAACGAGAGATTATTGTCTTAATTTCTGCTTGGCTGTCAATATAAACATTCACACGGTTGCATTTTAAACTATTCTCTTCCAGTACGCTACAGTAATCCGGCAGCCTGTAGGATATGTTTATTTCCGTATCAGCACAGTATACCGCAGACCCTACTCCTTCCACTACTTTGTAACGATCTGTGTACACATGTATCGCCTCGTCCACCATTGGAGCACCCTTGCGCCAACCATGCACCTCTATTGTGACCTCAAGATCTCCCTCGAAGCGCAGATAGGGAATCAGGTAGTCTTTTCGACCGGTAATTGATGACGCTATACTACTCTGGCCGTATGGTCGGTTGCAGTTCTTAACGCTATGTTTTTTGTTACGAGGTCTAAAGGTGGATTGTGCAGAATCGCATACAGTTCAGCCGTCGGGGTAGTTTTCAGGGCTCCCTCAATATTTTTGTGTGGCCTTCCGACAAACAAGAACTCCATAGTATAGAATCGCTGTAAAAACTCAATGTAAAAACCCATATCCATCTCTCCGCATTGGCTGTCAACTCGACATTAGATGCCCAGGTGTGAATATTCCCATGCGCCCGATCCATCAAAGAGCTAATCGTTGGAAGGAACTGTCCACTTGCGAATGCCATCTGCGTAAGTCGTAAGTTTTACGGGTCCCTCATCGAAACGCCTGAGCTGTTGATTGATGACCAGCGCCCGAAGCAGAGGTGGTAGCACCTCTCCCTGCGGCGTGCCCCTGTCCCCTGATTTCGTAGCCTCATACAATCCCCATTATGATGTAATCTTCCTGCAATTTAACTTGTAACCGATCCATCTGGTTAAGGCTGGATGTACTTTAATGTAATTAATACCATCCATAATCGCCCATTTAGAAACGTTGTTTAAAGCTGCGGCAATGTCTAAAAAGACTCATAGAGCATATTCCTTATATTCCAGGGCTTTCTCTATGCTTTGGGATAAACGTGACCGATCTTCCCCGCCTTTGGTAGGAAAGCTGCACGAGCAGTTCTCCAAGAGTGCGGTACCTGATTCAGTCTTATGCACACATCGAAGATTATTTTAAGCCATTTCACGACCTTTATACTTGAAACCTATGTCATGGCCGGGAATATACCTTCCGGGCCGGCTATTTAAACTTAGAAAACGTTTTCCCCTCCCATTCGATCTTGGTAACCAAGCCCGGCACTACCCGCTCCATGATCAAAGTGTGAGTGCTGTCTGCTGGCTCTTCTAAATCATCTCCCGATGGGAAATGTAGTTATATGTTAGTAGACATCTGTCCGAAAGGACTGCTACGATCAACCAGCGCCACAGTCAGTGACTGCTTCGCCACATCTCTCATGTTCTCTGAGAAAGCCGGAGTCTTAGCATTATTTTGGCTTATCATCTACTTCCGTAGTTGGCACTTCGCCACTTTTGATGTCCTCCCTCTGACTTGCAGCTTTCGAGGTAGTTGCTACCTATCTATTGGCTTATTGTCTATCTGTCTATCAGCTTTAGGTTACTTGTCTTGTCTATGCGGCTGCCCTGCCCCGCGGCTCTGGGACTGGCTCCTTTCTACCTCTTTAAAGCAGGCTTGTCGCCTTCCGTCGAACGTTACCTCTTCATTCTGCCGACGCTTCTTCCTCCTCGTACCTGTTGCAGAACCGAGGGTTTCTCGCAGCAAACCTTTTGAACTGCCTTCGACCTACTTCTACCACCTCATGAACCCATTCCAAGCGCTCGATCTTCACTTCTGTTGGGTCGACCACTGCTTCCAGGCGTTGGACACGGTAGTAGCTCTCTTACTTCCTCTGTTCCGTACCCTTCTCCACTCTACTACTCCGTTTTCATTTGTATACACGGCGTTCATTGAATCAGCACAAGTTGTATGTTTATGAGGCTTCTGGAACACATTTTGTATGGAAAGCTCGAAGCATGTCGCACTCTAAAAACTCAAAACTTTTGTCCAGTCTGTCACCAGTCTGGCCTTAGGAATGGGACCAGTTCTTATTTTCGGATCAGTCTGGGTTGAGTCTTTTTTTTTTTTTTTTTTTTTTTGCGGGGAGGCTGAAAAATGCTTAATGCACCATAATTGCTGCCGTCGTAGCAACTGTGTGTCCGTAGACTAAAAAACAGCCCCGTTCTGGAACCGTCGCCCACCCCGGCACCACTTTCGCATTACTTCAATGTGGCGTTCCATATTTCTCATTTTTTAAGAGCCTACTGTTGTCCCTGCATCCAGGTTCCCGCTACTTGCTCTGAGTGTCCATTTAATCGCCACTGCTTCGCATGCGCATTTCTCTTCGCTCCCTCTCAGCATCCATCAGGCGTGTCATTACTATAAATGCCATTTTGCTCACTGCAGTCCAGCACTCTTTCCTGTTGCACATATGTGATACTAAATTTCTCGTGGTAGGTTCCTCCCCAAAGACTCCATGCAAGGTGAGTCTTTCTTCGTGGAAACGGGGGCAGTGGAACATGACGTGTTCTGCGTTTTCTAACTCCGTGGTTCAAATTGGGCAATGAGGATCTTCCTCTATCCTACGCTTCCATAAATACTCTTTGAAACCGCCATGTCCATTATCTGCGTGAGATGGTAGTTTAGTACGCCGTGCTTCCGCTCGTTCCATTGAACTACGTTCCAAACTAGTGTGAAAGTCCAACGCCCTTTACTCGAGGCCTCCCACCGTTCTTGCCACTTAGCTATTGCTTGTGTCCTTGCTCTTTTCTTGTCTTCTTCAGATGGTCGCTCGATATTAGTGTTATACAGATCGGCCATTTCGCTTGCCAGTAAGTCCACTGAAATTTTCCGGGTTAGAACCAGGATCGCGTCGTCGGACACCGTCCGATAAGCACTTGCTATTCTTAAAGAAGCAAGTCGGTACGCTGCTAATATATATTTTTGATGGGTCTGTTTAGATCCATACCACACTGGTGCTGCGTATAGTATTATTGAGCTGATTACTGTGGACAATAGCTGACGTGTAGCTTCGCTCGGACCACCAATGCTAGGCATTATTCGCATAAGTGATCCATTAACTTTGGTAGTTAGTTTAAATTAGAGTCAATGTGCACTCCTAAGTATTTTAAGGAATCCTTTGAGGTGATTTGATGATCCCCGACAGTTAAGACTAACTCGTTCGCCGACCGTTTGGAGCTTACTAATACCACTTCCGTCTTTTGGCTAGCCAACTCCAGTCCCGTATTGGTCAGCCATTCCTTTATTCTTGCTACGGCGTCATTACATAATGCTTGAAGCAGGTCCAGTTTCTTGGCCACTACTACCACTGCAATATCATCAGCATATCCCACAATTTGCATGTTTTCTGGTAGACCAATCTTTAGCACCCCGTCATACATTACATTCCAAAGCGTTGGACCGAGAACAGATCCCTGTGGGACGCCACCTGTGATTTTGTACTCTTTTGCTCCTTGATCCGTGTCAAAAATAAGTACTCTGTCTTTAAGATAGCTATCTATTATTCTGCGTAAGTAAGCTGGAGTGCCGAAGCTTTGCAGCGCTGCCATTATCCGCATCCAGTTCGCAGTATTAAAAGCATTCTTGATGTCCAACATAATCAGTGCACAGAACTTCCTTTTATTTTGGCCTCCAGAGATAGCTTCTCTAACTATATTGACCACAGTTTGTATTGCATCTACGGTGGATCTTGATTTGCGAAATCCATATTGACTATTCGATAAGCCACCTGGTCTTTCTAGAGTCAGCTGTAGGCGCTCACTAATTATACGCTCGAAAATCTTCCCTAGGGAATCCAGCATACAAAGTGGCCTATATGAGGTTGGTTGGTCCGGCTGTTTACCACGTTTCAGCAATAGGACAAGTCTTTGTCGTTTCCACGGGCGAGGGAACACGCTTTCTTGCATACAGGCATTAAAAAGATCAGTTAATAATGTAGTCCTAGTTGTGATGGCGGCTTTAAGCGCTATGTTTGGTACTTCGCCGGGTCCCGGGGATTTGTTATCAGCAACTCTTTTTGCAGCGTCCAGGACCTCTTGCTCTGTAATTTGCGGAATTTTCGTACTTTCTAGATCCTCGCTTGGATAATTCCAGCGATCTTGCGCCGGGAAAAGTGTTTCGACAATAATATTCATCAGTATCGGGCACGTAGGTTGCTGTGATATCGGTCCTTTAACTGTGACCATCACAGTTCTGTAGGCTGATCCCCAAGGATCTAGGCCGACATTATCCAGCAGTTCCCTAAAGCATAACTTCTTGCTCCTTTTTATGGCATTTTTAAGTGCCTTTCTTTGTGCGACATAGGTGCTGTGTAACTCCGCATATCGTGGTGATGAGCGTGCCCTCTGCGCTATTCTTCGTGCTTTGTGACATTTTCTACGCTCTTCAGCAATTACGTCATTCTACCAATATACCGGAGTGCGCTGTGCTTTTCCGCGACTTCTGGGCATGGCAGCATCACATGCCATATATAGCAACTTAGTGATTTGAACCGACTGGTCTTCCGCATACGATTCTCGTACTATAGCGTCCTTCCAGATAATGTCAAATATTTGTGGGTCGAAAAGGTGCTGTTTCCATTTCCTACTTTGTCGATGTCTTGTTGCTACCGTTCGTGGAGTTTCGAGCAGCTCTACGCTAAAAGCTTTATGGTCGCTGTGTGTGTAGACGTTGCTTATGGACCGTTTTGCTCGTCTTGCTATTTCGCTGCTAGCGAAGGTGAGATCTATAATGGATCGTCTGGTACCTGTATCGAAGGTATATATCCCTGGTTCATTTAGGAGTTCTAGCCTCAAAGAAGTAAGGCTTTCGAGAAGAACTCTCCCTCTTTCGTTGGTTCGTCTACTTCCCCACACAGTTCTGGGATGAGTCTGACCGATGGAATGAAACCAGGTCCATATTTATCTTGACCTGAAAAAGCGACCGAGGACTAATTCGTACTCGACCAAGGAGAACAACGTTGTAAAACCCACTACTACACTAAAAGACGTCTTGCCAGAGCACGTGGGTGGTCACAAACGACGACAAGAAATGCAAGAGAAGACGGAGCGGAAAGAGGAAACTGCAACCCAAAAGACGGGAGGGTGGCAGTTAGCTAAAAAGAAGAGCAAGAAAAAAGCACTTAAAGCTAGGCCGGATGCAATCATCATTTCCAAGGCGGGGGATGCGACGTACGCAAATATATATTGCGTAAAATGGGAAGATGCGACGAATTAAAATCCCTGGGTGATGACGTCAAAACGATTAGAAGAACGGCGAAAGGAGGGTTGTTACTAGAGCTGAAAAAATCGCAAGATGGGAAAACAAGCGCGTACCAAGCAGAAATTGAAGCGGTACTAAAGGACTCGGCTAAAGTTATAACAAAGTCCCAAATGGTCACATTACAGTGCAGAGATCTCGATGAGATTACTACGCCCGAGGAGATTTGCAATGCCCTCCACCAGCAATGCAACATCAAACTTCCAGATGCGACTGCCATAAAAAGCATACACACAGGGTACTGTGGCACGAAGTCGGCACTTATAAGCCTTACAGCGGATGATGCCAAAACGGTTTTTAACACGCAAAGAATCCGGGTAGGATGGGTTTCCTGCCGAATTAGAGAGCTCAAGCAAGAGAATCGCTGTTATAGGTGCTGGGGCTACGGGCATATAGCTCAGAAATGTAAGGAGACTGTAGATAGGTCTAGCCTATGCAGAAAATGCGGCCAGGAAGGTCATAAGGCTGCAAGTTGCGAAAACGCACCGAAATGCGCGCTATGTGGGGGACAACATTCAGCAGGCAGTTTTAAATGCCCACAACGAGAGGGCAGAAAAATGACTGTCTCATTAGTGTATTGCAGCTCAATTTAAACCGTTGCGAGGCAGCCCAAGAGCTGTTATCCCAAACAGTCTATGAAGGAGGATATGACTTTCTGAACAATTTAAAAATCGCCAGGAGCAGGGTTGGCACTCAGTTTGTGCACCAGCGAAATTTCTCCCACAGGAAAATATGACTCCAACGGTAGCAGGATTCACGTGGGCAAAAATCAACGGTATATACGTCTTCAGTTGCTATGCCCCTCCGAGCATGACCATCGCCGAGTTCGAAGACATCATATACGGGATCACCATTGAAGCACGGGGTAAACACCCGATTTTAGTGTGTGGAGACTTCAATGCATGGTCATCTGTGTGGGGAAGTAGACGAACCAACGAAAGAGGGAGAGTTCTTCTCGAAAGCCTTACTTCTTTGAGGCTAGAACTCCTAAATGAACCAGGGATATATACCTTGGATACAGGTACCAGACGATCCATTATAGATCTCACCTTCGCTAGCAGCGAAATAGCAAGACGAGCAAAATGGTCCATAAGCAACGTCTACACACACAGCGACCATAAAGCTATTAGCGTAGAGCTGGTCGAAACTCCACGAACGGTAGCAGCAAGACATCGACAAAGCAGGAAATGGAAAAAGCACCTTTTCGACCCACAAATATTTGAAACTATCTAGAAGGACGCCATAGTATGAGAATCGCATGCGGAAGACCAGTCGGTTCAAATCACTAAGTTGCTATGTATGGCATGTGATGCTGCCATGCCCAGAAGTCGCGGAAAAGCACAGCGCGCTCCGGTATATTGGTGGAATGAAATTGCGGAAGAGCTTGGAAATGTCACAAAGCACGAAGAATAGCGCAGAGGGCACGCTCATCACCACGATATGCGGAGTTACACAGCACCTATGTCGCACAAAGAAAGGCACTTAAAAATGCCATAAGAAAGAGCAAGAAGTTATGCTTTAAGGAACTGCTGGATAATGTCGACCTAGATCCTTGGGGATTAGCCTACAGAACTGTGATGGCCAAAGTTAAAGGACCGATGTTACAGCAACCTACGTGCCAGATACTGATGAATATTATTGTTGAAACACTTTTCCCTGCGCAAAATCGCTGGACTTATCCAAGCGAGGATCTAGAAAGTACGGAAATTCCGCAAATTACAGAGCAAGAGGTGCTGGACGCTGCAAAAAGAGTTGCTGATAACAAATCCCCAGGACCCGACGAAGTACCAAACATAGCCCTTAAAGCCGCGATCACAACTAGGGCTACATTATTTACTGATCTTTTTAATGCCTGTATGCAAGAAGGCGTGTTCCCTAGCCCGTGGAAACGACAAAGACTTGTCCTGTTGCTGAAACGTGGTAAACAGCCGGCCAACCATCCTCATATAGGCCACTTTGTATGCTGGATTCCCTAGGGAAGATTTTCGAGCGTATAATTAGTGAGCGCCTACAGCTGACTCTAGAAAGACCTGGTGGCTTATCGAATAGTCAATATGGATTTCGCAAATCAAGATCCACCGTAGATGCAATACAAACCGTCGTCAATATAGCTAGAGAAGCTATCTCTGTAGGCCGAAATAAAAGGAAGTTCTGTGCACTGATTATGTTGGACATCAAGAATGCTTTTAACATTGCGAACTGGATGCAGATAATGGCAGCGCTGCAAAGCTTCGGCACTCCAGCTTACTTACGCAGAATAATAGGTGTGAAGTTCCATTGGAACTTCTTCAAAAAATTTTTCTGCGCGCACACCCTACTACGCGCACGCAACTTTTACAAACCTTTGTTTCCTTTTTTATTTATTTGAAATTAAAGAATGTTCGCTTGGTTTGTAATATATTTATTCAGTTACAACTTTTTGTTCACTCCACGTTTAGATTTCTTTTGTTGTGTTACTTAGCTTCCTGATTTTAAGAATTTTCTTTGACTTTACCAGCGTCGAGTCCATCTGCCAAATTTATATTCATAATGGCCACCTTTTCTTTTGCCGACCTCCCCGTTTCCAACTTGTTTCAACACCTGCTTTCCATTCACAATAGACAACAGAGTTGCACCAAGTGGGAAACAGGGTGAGATCATAAGGCTGCTGTTACATCAGCCCCCTTTTCGAAAAAAGAGGTTGAAGTCGACAAGTTGATCAAGTTTGTCGGCTTCAACCTTTTTTGGTGGTATGGGTTTCAAATACCTTCCGAATAGCAAATTGAACAAATTGAGACAAAATTGGACTTTTGTGGCAGATATAGTTAAGTTAACTTAGTTAATATAACTAATTACATTTAAAATTAGAACCTTTGCGGCAGATATAGCTAGGTAATCTAGTTAATTTAATTAATTACATTTATTTGTACTTATATGTGTTATGCTTAGTTTTTCATTTATTGTAAGCCTACATGCTTACATATACGAATATTAATAGTTTATTTATTATTCTCTTTTTTTCTGTAAGTGAGCTTAGTTAATTTAATTAATCACATTTATCTTTGCTTTATTTTACATATATGAATATTAATAGTTTTTATACCTTTTTGTTTGTTTTCTTTGTACTTCAAAATTTCTATTACATCGGTTTTGTATAGTAACTTATACATACATTTTCTATTTGTTTATTTTACTTACATTACGTATTGTTTTCATCGCTTGACATATATTTATTTAAATTTGTTTTTACTTAAATTAAGTATGGGTTTAGAGTATGATAAATTTTGGTTTAAATTTGCTTTATTAGCGTAATGAAATAGTAAAAAAAAAATGTTTGACTATCTCAAAATGAAATCGGGTACATCCGATTTTATTTATCTAGGTACTCCTCTTATGCGGTTTTTATGTACCGTTTTGTATTTTTTGTTTTCATTATCCAAAATGGTTACATTTACACCGTCTATATTTGTTACTAGGTATGGACCCTGATATATGTTTTTATGTTTTTCCCGTGGTTCTTTTTGAACTAAAACCATATCGTTTATGTTTACTACTTATTTTGTGTTTTTCTACTAACTCTTTAGCCAAGGCGTGGCATTTTTGCATTCGGTACTTTACTTCTTTTGAATAATTTTCGATATTATAAATGGGTTCGATTGTTTCGTTCTTCAATTCCGATGGCACAATGACCTTTTTTCCAAAAACTAGTTCAAAAGGAGTTCAAAGGAGTTTGTGCCAAAACGTAAGATATTTCAAATATGTATCCCAATCATCAAAGGAATCATTTAAGTACGCACATAGGTACTCGTTAAAAACTCTATGGTTTCTTTCGACAGTTCCTACGGTTTCATGATGATATGGTGTAGAAAAGTTGTGATGAATATTTAATAAATTGGTTAAATTTGCAAAAATTTCATTTTTGAATTCTGTGCCTAAATCCGATTTAATGGATCTCATAACACCGTATATTAAAATAAAGCCTTCGAATAGTGCTGACGCGATGGTTTTTGCACTTTTATCTGGTATTGATATTGTAACTAAGTATTTTTTCAGATCGTAGATTATGGTAAGTGCGAACTTATTACCATATCTCGATTCTGGCAACGTTAGAACGAGTTCTTCTTTATTTCCTATTTTGACTTTTTTCAAAAGACATTTTTCGCATTTCCTAACATAACTAGCTATGTCTTTTGTCTGTTTTTCCAGTAAAATTTGTTTCGTAATTTGGCGTATAATTTTTTCGTTCCACAGTGACCTCCAGTGATGGGATCATTGTGATAAATTGCTAATAATTTTGATTTTTGTTCCTGATCAGTGATTGTTTCAATTGGATCAATAAAAATAATTTTTAAAAATTGTAAAAGCTTATTTCCTCTTTCTTTAAAATTTGTAATTGTAATGTATTTGAAAATTAAATCGTTTTCTGGCCATTCTATTTCCTTAATATCAAGTTTTCCGGCTTCTTTTTCTAGCCTCGAAAGTAAAGTATCAAAATTCTTTATTTCGTTAGAAAATTCAAAATCAAGTAAAATTGTTCGTTTATGCTTTACATGCGCGCATATTCTTAAAAATTGTTTATTGATTTTATCATGAAATATTTCTGATCTAATACGAGGAATTTTTTTTGAAAAGTTATGAGTGAATATATCATAAACGTTTAATGTTTGTATATTTTCACATAAGTCTATATTTTCGATAGAACTACATTTATCCTTTTCCTTACTCATAGCCCTAGTCTGAACTGCAAATATATTTTTGGTTGATTCTTTTATTTCGCCAATGGTTATACGAGAAAGTGCATCAGCTCCTACATTTGATTTTCCCTTTATGTACTCTATTGTGAAATTGTATTCTGCCAACTCAAGTCTAATTCTAGAAAATTTTGAAGATGGGTCTTTCATAGTGAATAGATAGACTAAGGGCCTGTGATCTGATTTTACAATAAAGTGATTTCCATAAACGTATGGTCTGAATTGTTTAATGGCAAAATAAATGGCTAATAATTCCAACTCAATGATGGCTTTTTTTGTTCTGCCTCATTAAAAGATTTTGACGCATAACATATGAATAAATCGCTGCCTTGATGTTCGTGGCTGAGTATTGCTCCACATCCCGTCTTAGAAGCGTCTACTGTAATGGTAAACTGTTTGGAAAAATCTGGATATTGTAATATCTTTGGTGACATTAGGGATGCTCTTAGTGCATCAAAAGCTTTCTCGCATGCTTCGTACCAGTTAAATTCTACTCTTTTTCTATTCAGTCTATTCAGAGGTGCTACCAGAGATGCAAAGTTTGGAATAAAGCGTCTGTAGTAGTTGGCAAAAGTTACAAACCGTCTTACAGCGTCTTTGTCTGTTGGCTTAGTATAGTTACGAATTGCGTTTATTTTATATTCGTCTGATGACAGACCTTCAGCTGAGCATTTGCGTCCTAGGAATGTTACTTCTGGTTTTAGAAAATTACATTTGTTTGGGTTGAGTTTAAGGTTGAATGATCTACAAGTATTGAATACTTTAGACAAATTTTTAATGTGATGGGATTCGCTACAGCCGATGACTATAATGTCATCTACATAAAGAAAAGCTTCATTAGGTGGTATTCCTGAAAATGCGATGGTCATCATTCTTGAAAACGAGTTTGGTGCAATGTTCAAACCAAATGGCAATACCTTCCATCGATACGCTCCGCGATCAGTAGAAAATGAGGTTATATCGCGTGAATCTAAGTGTAATGGTATTTGGTGAAATCCAGAAAAAAGGTCTAAGGTTGAGAAAAATTTGGCTCTGCCAAGATTGTCTAAAATATCATCGATTCGTGCTAATGGAAATTTGTCTGATATTAGCTTCTTTTTAACTGCGCGAAAGTCGACGCACATTCTGTATGATTTTTTTCCATTTATTTTCTTTTTAGGAACTGGGATAAGAGGACTGTTGTAGTTAGAATAGCTTTCTTCGATTAAATCATTTTCTAGTAATTTTGTAACTTGTCTGTTAATATCTTCCCGCTGCGAATATGGTAGACGATAAATCTTTATATACACTGGTTCGTTGTCAGTTAACCACAATTTCTGCTCATAAAAATTGTTTAACGTCATTTTATCGTTGTCAAGCGCGAATATGTCAGCATATTGTATGCATAGATCTAAAAGTTGAGATGGTGCATCGTTTGGAATTTGATCTTTTAAAATCGAAGTTATTTTGTTAATTCGCTTCTCATCTGACTTAGTTTTGTCGATTATATAGACGTAATAATTTGATAAGTTGTCTGTTTTAATAGAGCTTTTGATTACGAATTGTATATCGCTTGTGGTATTGATTAATTGTATGACTGGATTATTGGAATTTGTAATGCATCTTGCGGTAAATACGCCTTTTCGTATTTCTTGAGATTCAACGAAAAGTGGAGTTGTTGAGTGACCCAAGTCGAAAATTCGAAAAACTTCGCATATTGGTGGTATAATACACATATCTCTTTCCGTTCCGTGTAGGATTTACTATTTGAATAATTTATTACACATTTGTTATAATGAAGAAAATCTTTACCCAATATACCGTGTGATGGGATATTGAAGTCATCGTTTACCACATGAAAGCTACGTTCCACTAGATTATTAGAAAAATTTAGGTCTATGTTTATTTTACCCAAAGTAGGAACAGAATCTGATGTAACGCCAGTGATATTAACTATTTCGTCATAGTTAATGGGAATTTGCTTATTTAAGCTTGAAATTTTAATAAAAAAAATATCAGCCTGTGTATCTAGTAAAAATGTGCATAATTTGTTAGATCCGGTTATATAAATTTCGACAAAATCCGAGTAATTTAAACTCAGGCAGAAAACATTATTAGTATTTATTCGTTTATCTCCTCGTCCCTCAGTGTTCACAGGTGAGGGGCGTCCAAATTTAAAGAGCGAACGTTTGAATTATTTCGCGTATTTGAACTTCCGGCGTTAGTATTGGTTCTGTTTTCTAGCCTATTTTGACTAGCCTATTTTGACTGTTGTTACGCGAGTTACTATTGTTTCGATTGTCGCTGTTTTGCCTATAGTTGTTATTTTGCCTATTTTTATACTCAGTTGAGCAGAGCTCACAGAGTATATTAACTTTGATTGCATAACGGTTGGTTGTACAGGTATAAAGGAATCGAGATAGATATAGACTTCCATATATCAAAATCATCAGTATCGAAAAAAAATTCTATTGAGCCATGTCCGTCCGTCTGTCCGTTAACACGATAACTTGAGTAAATTTTGAGGTATCTTGATGAAATTTGGTATATAGGTTCCCGGGCACTCATCTCAGATCGCTATTTAAAATGAACGATATTGGACAATAACCACGCCCACTTTTTCGATATCGAAAATTTCGAAAAATCGAAAAAGTGCGATAATTCATTACCAAATACGCATTAAGCGATGAAACTTGGTAGGTGAGTTGAGCTTATGACGCAAAATAGAAAACTAGTAAAATTTTGGACAATGGGCGTGGCACCGCCCACTTTTAAATGAAGGTAATTTAGAAGTTTTGCAAGCTGTAATTTGGCAGTCGTTGAAGATATCATGATGAAGTTTGGCAGGAACGTTACTCTTATTACTTTATGTCTGCTTAATAAAAATTAGCAAAATCGGAGAACAACCACGCCCACTTTTTAAAAAAAAAATTTTTTTAATTCAAATTTTAAAAGAAAAGTTAATATCTTTACAGCATATAAGTAAATTATGCCAAAATTCAACTCCAGTAATGATATGGTGCAACAAAATACAAAAATAAAAGAAAATTTCAAAATGGGCGTGGCTCCGCCCTTTTTCATTTAATTTGTCTAGGATACTTTTAATGCCATAAGTCGAACAAAAATTAACCAATCATTGTGAAATTTGGTAGAGGCTTAGCTCCTAGGACTATAACTGTTTTCTGTGAAATCGGTTAAAGCCACGCCCAGTTTTTATACACAGTTGACCGTCTGTCCTTCCGCTCGGCCTTTAACACGATAACTTGAGCAAAAATCGATATATCTTTACTAAACTCAGTTCACGTACTTATCTGAACTCACTTTGTATTGGTGTAAAAAATGGCCGAAATCCGACTATGACCACGCCCACTTTTTCGATATCGAAAATTACGAAAAATGAAAAAAATGCCATAATTATATACCAAATACGAAAAAAGGAACGAAACATGGTAATTGTATTGGTCTATTGACGCAAAATATAACTTTAGAAAAAACTTGGTAAAATGGGTGTGACACCTACCATATTAAGTAGAATAAAATGAAAAAGTTTTGCAGGGCGAAATCAAAAGCCCTTGGAATCTTGGAAGGAATACTGTACGTGGTATTACATATATAAATAAATTAGCGGTCCCGACAGATGATGTTCTGGATCACACTGGTCCACATTTTGGTAGATATCTCGAAAACGCCTTCACATATACAACTAAGGGCAACTCCCTTTTAAAACCCTCATTAATACTTTGATACCCATATCGTACAAACGCATTCTAGAGTCACCCCTGGTCCACGTTTATGGCGATATCTCGAAAAGGCGTCCACATATAGAACTAAGGTCCACTCCTTTTTAAAATACTCATTAACACCTTTCATTTGATACCCATATCGTACGAAAAAATTCTAGAGTCACCCCTGGCCCACCTTTATGGCGATATTTCGAAAAGGCGTCCACCTATAGAACTAAGGTCCACGCCCTTTTAAAATACTCATTAACACCTTTCATTTGATACCCATATCGTACAAACAAATTCTAGAGTCACCCCTGGTACAGCTTTATGGCGATATTTCGAAAAAGCGTCCACCTATAGAACTAAGGTCCACGCCCTTTTAAGATACTCATTAACACCTTTCATTTGATACCCATATCGTACAAACAAATTCTAGAGCCACCCCTGGTCCACGTTTATGGCGATATCTCGAAAAGGCGTCCACACATAGAACTAAGGCCCACTCCTTTTTAAAATACTCATTAACACCTTTCATTTGATACCCATATCGTACAAACAAATTCTAGAGTCGCCCCTGGTCCACCTTTATGGCGATATTTCGAAAAGGCGTCCACCTATAGAACTAAGGCCCACGCCCTTTTAAAATACTCATTAACACCTTTCATTTGATACCCATATTGTACAAACGCATTCTAGAGTCATCCCTGGTCCACTTTTATAACGATATTGCGAAAAGGCGTCCACCTATAGAACTAAGGCCCACTCCCTTTTAAAACACTTATTAACACCTTTCGTTTGATACCCATATTGTACAAACGCATTCTACAGTCAACCCTGGTCCACTTTTATAACGATATTCCGAAAAGGCGTCCACCTATAGAACTAAGGCCCACTCCCTTTTAAAATACTCATTAACACCTTTCATTTGATACCCATATAGTTCAAACAAATTCTAGAGTCAACCCTGGTCCACCTTTATGGCGATATTTCGAAAAGGCGTCCACCTATAGAACTAAGGCCCACTCCTTTTTAAAATACTCATTAACACCTTTCATTTGATACCCATATCGTACAAACGAATTCTAGAGTCGCCCCTGGTTCACCTTTATAGCGATATTTCGAAAAGGCGTCCACCTATAGAACTAAGGCCCACGTCCTTTTAAAATACTCATTAACACCTTTCATTTGATACCCATATAGTACAAACAAATTCTAGAGTCACCCCTGGTCCACCTTTATGGCGATATTTCGAAAAGGCGTCCACCTATAGAACTAAGGCCCACTCCTTTTTAAAATACTCATTAACACCTTTCATTTGATACCCATATCGTACAAACAAATTCTAGAGTCGCCCCTGGTCCACCTTTATGGCGATATTTCGAAAAGGCGTCCACCTATAGAACTAAGGTCCACTCCCTTTTAAAATACTCATTAACACCTTTCATTTGATACCCATATAGTACAAACAAATTCTAGAGTCGCCCCTGGTCCACCTTTATGGCGATATTTCGAAAAGGCGTCCACCTATAGAACTAAGGCCCACGTCCTTTTAAGATACTCATTAACACCTTTCATTTGATACCCATATCGTACAAACAAATTCTAGAGTCGCCCCTGGTTCACCTTTATGGCGATATTTCGAAAAGGCGTCCACCTATAGAACTAAGGCCCAAGTCCTTTTAAGATACTCATTAACACCTTTCATTTGATACCCATATCGTACAAACAAATTCTAGAGTCACCCCTGGTCCACGTTTATGGCGATATCTCGAAAAGGCATCCACCTATAGACCACCTATAGATCTAAGGCCTACGCCCTTTTAAAATACTCATTAACACCTTTCATTTGATACCCATATCGTACAAACAAATTCTAGAGTCACCCCTGGTCCACGTTTATGGCGATATCTCGAAAAGGCATCGACTACCATCTCGTGCGCTTTGGCTTTTGATATTCCCTCGATTCGATTCGATTCTCGATTCGATTCTTCTACTCGTTTAGCAAACTCGGTTAAATTATTGTTCGTAACTTTTAGTGAAGCTATTTTCCCTGTAACGACTTTTGAATTGTCTGGCTTTATTCGACTTTTAAGCGCATCTTTAATTTCTTGAAAAGATGTTATATTTGTCGGAATTGCTTCTCTTGCTTTCTCTTCGAGCTTCGATTTAACAAGTGAAATGAAAGTTGGCATAAGATCTAGATCTATACAGCCTTCTACTAGTTCAATTTTATCTATGAAGAAGTCTAGCGCTAAGGGGTCACCGTTATGATATGCTTCAACTAAAGAATTTTTATATTCATCTAACTTCTCTTGCCTTGTCGGTTAAGAACGACCTGTATGTAAAACGTGGTTTTTAATTTTAAAGAAATTTTCTTTCAATTCTTTGAATTTTGTTTCAAAATTTGACATTAGCAGAAGAAAACTCTTACACTTTCAGCTTTGTATGCTTGGATATTAACAAATTTGAATGAGAAAGAAATTTGGAATGGTTTTATAACCTAGATTGTTTGGGTTATGAGTATAACCAAATTAGGATTGATAGGGACTTTGAAATGGTTTTATCACCTAAGTTGAAACCGCTTTGCTTGAATTTTGTGTTGAATGTTGAAGTAAAATAAATGAATTGAATAAATTTGTTATTTATTTGAAGTTGGAGTCACTTGAAAGACAGCTGGGTTGTATTCCCTGTGAACAATGAATTAAATTTTGGCTTAAAAAATTTTGTTTATACCGGGGGTGCTACCATATGCGGTATACAAGAGAGAATTCTGATCTATTTTTCCAATTTCCCAAGACAATATTAATTTTAAACGTGATATGTTTATCGCGATTTAGTATTTATTACAATATTGTTTAACGTGACGGCCGCACCGTAGCACCAAAAAGTATTAAATTTTA
Organism: Eurosta solidaginis; assembly: GCF_040869045.1. Taxonomy (NCBI): domain Eukaryota; kingdom Metazoa; phylum Arthropoda; class Insecta; order Diptera; family Tephritidae; genus Eurosta; species Eurosta solidaginis. Next base: position 234,786,628 of record NC_090322.1, read on the forward strand.
CGTGACGGCCGCACCGTTGCACAAAAAAGTATTCAATTTTAATATTTGACGTGTCGGCCACACCGCTACACAGCAATATTTTGAGTATATAATTGTAAAAATTTATTAAATTTTCATTTATTCATTCATTATTTTACGTGTCGGCCGCACCGTTTCACCAAAATGTTTTGTTTTTTTTTGTTTCTTTTTTTTTAAATTTTTTTTTGTATTGTGAGTTAAGAAAGTTTTCGATGTATTGAATTTTTAAAGTTTGTTGAAATATTTCAAAGTATTGGATATATTCAAAATTACTTAAATCTTCACACAATGTACTATGTATATGCATACGACTTTCCATTTTTTTTCTTAAATGCCTCGCTTTTAGCCACAATTTATGTAATATATGCATATACATACATACTCTATAAAAATTTATTGAAAATATACATGTATGATCAATTTCGTTTTTCGATTTGTGTCAAAAAAAAATTTTTTGAAAATAGTAGATAATTTAAAGTGATGCAAAAAAAATTCAAAATGTATATGTATCAATTTTGTTTCGATCTACGTCTATTACGTATATGAGAATATCAGAAACTACTTTAATTAACTAATAAGTTTTCGAATATCCATTTCGCTTCAATTTTGAACAATGTTAAAAGTATGTATTTGCCAGAATGTTGGTAATTACATTGGGTGAAAACAAATTTGCGAGTTATACATGTACAAGTTTGATTTAGACTGATTATATTTCAAGCTATACACATTATTGTTGCAAATCTAAATTGCTTTACTTATGAAAATTTAAAGTTATTTTGTATGAAAATATTATAAAAATTGGCAAAGTTGAAGAAACAACCGATACTGCGATTGAAGTTTTAAGAATTTTTCCGAAAAATATAGATTTGAGATTGATCGAATTTGAAAGAAATTTTTAGAATTTTTGCGAAAAATATTGTTTTGAGATTGGTCGAATTTAAAGGAATTTTAAAAATTATATCGAAAAATATTTATAAGAACAAGTAAGGAAGGCTAAGTTCGGGAGTAACCGAACATTACATACTCAGTTGAGAGCTATGGTGACAACATAAGGGAAAATAACCATGTAGGAAAATGAACCGAGGGAAACCCTGGAATGTGTTTGTATGACATGTGTATCAAATGAAAGGCATCGAAGAGTATTTTATGAGGGAGTGGGCCATAGTTCTACAGGTGGACGCCGTTTCGAGATATCGCCATAAAGGTGGACCAGGGTTGACTCTAGAATTTGTTTGTACTATATGGGTATCAAATGAAAGGTGTTAATGAGTATTTTAAAAGGGAGTGGGCCTTAGTTCTATAGATGGACGCCGTTTCGAGATATCGCCATAAAGGTGGACCAGCCTTAGTTCTATAGGTGGACGCCTTTTCGAGATATCGCCATAAACGTGGACCAGGGGTGACTCTAGAATTTGTTTGTACTATATGGGTATCAAATGAAAGGTGTTAATGAGTATTTTAAAAAGGAGTGGGCCTTAGTTCTATAGGTGGACGCCTTTTCGAAATATCGCCATAAAAGTGGACCAGGGGTGACTCTAGAATTTGTTTGTACTATATGGGTATCAAACGAAAGGTGTTAATAAGTGTTTTAAAAGGGAGTGGGCGTTATAAAAGTGGACCAGGGGTGACTCTAAAATGCGTTTGTACAATATGGGTATCAAGTGAAAGGTGTTAATGAGTATTTTAAAAGGGCGTGAGTCTTAGTTCTATAGGTGGATGCCTTTTCGAGATATCGCCATAATCGTGGACCAGGGGTGACTCTAGAATTTGTTTGTACGATATGGGTATCAAATGAAAGGTGGTAATGACTATTTTAAAAGGGCGTAGGCCTTAGTTCTATAGGTGGATGCCTTTTCGAGATATCGCCATAAACGTGGACCAGGGGTGACTCTAGAATTTGTTTGTACGATATGGGTACCAAATGAAAGGTGTTAATGAGTATCTTAAAAGGACGTGGGCCTTAGTTCTATAGGTGGACGCCTTTTCGAAATATCGCCATAAAGGTGGACCAGGGGCGACTCTAGAATTGGTTTGTACGATATGGGTATCAAATGAAAGGTGGTAATGACTATTTTAAAAGGGAATGGGCCTTAGTTCTATAGATGGACGCCGTTTCGAGATATCGCCATAAAGATGGACCAGGGGTGACTCTAGAATTTGTTTGTACGATATGGGTATCAAATGAAAGGTGTTAATGAGTATTTTAAAAGGGCGTGGGTCTTAGTTCTATAGGTGGATGCCTTTTCGAGATATCGCCATAAACGTGGACCAGGGGTGACTCTAGAATTTGTTTGTACGATATGGGTATCAAATGAAAGGTGTTAATGAGTATTTTAAAAGGGCGTAGGCCTTAGTTCTATAGGTGGATGCCTTTTCGAGATATCGCCATACACGTGGACCAGGGGTGACTCTAGAATTTGTTTGTACGATATGGGTACCAAATGAAAGGGATTAATGAGTATCTTAAAAGGACGTGGGCCTTAGTTCTATAGGTGGACGCCTTTTCGAAATATCGCCATAAAGGTGGACCAGGGGCGACTCTAGAATTTGTTTGTACGATATGGGTATCAAATGAAAGGTGTTAATGAGTATTTTAAAAAGGAGTGGGCCTTAGTTCTATAGGTGGACGCCTTTTCGAAATATCGCCATAAAGGTGGACCAGGGGTGACTCTAGAATTTGTTTGTACGATATGGGTGTCAAATGAAAGGTGTTAATGAGTATTTTAAAAAGGAGTGGGCCTTAGTTCTATAGGTGGACGCCTTTTCGAAATATCGCCATAAAGGTGGACCAGGGGTGACTCTAGAATTTGTTTGTACGATATGGATATCAAATGAAAGGTGTTAATGAGTATCTTAAAAGGGCGTGGGTCTTAGTTCTATAGGTGGATGCCTTTTCGAGATATCGCCATAAACGTGGACCAGGGGTGACTCTAGAATTTGTTTGCACGATATGGGTATCAAATGAAAGGTGTTAATGAGTATTTTAAAAAGGAGTGGGCCTTAGTTCTATAGGTGGACGCCTTTTCGAAATATCGCCATAAAGGTGGACCAGGGATGACTCTAGAATTTGTTTGTACGATATGGGTATCAAATGAAAGGTGTTAATGAGTATCTTAAAAGGGCGTGGGTCTTAGTTCTATAGGTGGATGCCTTTTCGAGATATCGCCATAAACGTGGACCAGGGGTGACTCTAGAATTGGTTTGTACGATATGGGTATCAAACGAAAGGTGTTAATGAGTATTTTAAAAGGGCGTAGGCCTTAGTTCTATAGGTGGATGCCTTTTCGAGATATCGCCATAAACGTGGACCAGGGGTGACTCTAGAATTTGTTTGTACGATATGGGTACCAAATGAAAGGTGTTAATGAGTATCTTAAAAGGACGTGGGCCTTAGTTCTATAGGTGGACGCCTTTTCGAAATATCGCCATAAAGGTGGACCAGGGGCGACTCTAGAATTTGTTTGTACGATATGGATATCAAATGAAAGGTGTTAATGAGTATTTTAAAAAGGAGTGGGCCTTAGTTCTATAGGTGGACGCCTTTTAGAAATATCGCCATAAAGGTGGACCAGGGGTGACTCTAGAATTTGTTTGTACGATATGGGTATCAAACGAAAGGTGTTAATGAGTATTTTAAAAGGGAGTGGGCCTTAGTTCTATAGGTGGACGCCTTTTCGGAATATCGTTATAAAATTGGACCAGGGTTGACTGTAGAATGCGTTTGTACAATATGGGTATCAAACGAAAGGTGTTAATAAGTGGTTTAAAAGGGAGTGGGCGTTATAAAAGTGGACCAGGGGTGTCTCTAAAATGCGTTTGTACAATATGGGTATCAAGTGAAAGGTGTTAATGAGTATTTTAAAAGGGCGTGGACCTTAGTTCTATAGGTGGACGCCTTTTCGATATATCGCCATAAAGGTGGACCAGGGGTGACTCTAGAATTTGTTTGTACTATATGGGTATCAAACGAAAGGTGTTAATAAGTGTTTTAAAAGGGAGTGGGCGTTATAAAAGTGGACCAGGGGTGTCTCTAAAATGCGTTTGTACAATATGGGTATCAAATGAAAGGTGTTAATGAGTATTTTAAAAAGGAGTGGGCCTTAGTTCTATAGGTGGACGCCTTTTCGAAATATCGCCATAAAGGTGGACCAGGGGTGACTCTAGAATTTGTTTGTACTATATGGGTATCAAACGAAAGGTGTTAATAAGTGTTTTAAAAGGGAGTGGGCGTTATAAAAGTGGACCAGGGGTGTCTCTAAAATGCGTTTGTACAATATGGGTATCAAGTGAAAGGTGTTAATGAGTATTTTAAAAAGGAGTGGGCCTTAGTTCTATGTGTGGACGCCTTTTCGAGATATCGCCATAAACGTGGACCAGGGGTGACTCTAGAATTTGTTTGTACGATATGGATATCAAATGAAAGGTGTTAATGAGTATTTTAAAAAGGAGTGGGCCTTAGTTCTATGTGTGGACGCCTTTTCGAGATATCGCCATAAACGTGGACCAGGGGTGACTCTAGAATTTGTTTGTACGATATGGGTATCAAATGAAAGGTGTTAATGAGTATTTTAAAAAGGAGTGGGCCTTAGTTCTATGTGTGGACGCCTTTTCGAGATATCGCCATAAAGGTGGACCAGGGGTGACTCTAGAATTTGTGGTGACTCTAGAATTTGTTTGTACGATATGGGTATCAAATAAAAGGTGTTAATGAGTATCTTAAAAGGGCGTGGATCTTAGTTCTATAGGTGGACGCCTTTTCGAGATATCGCCATAAAGGTGGACCAGGGGTGACTCTAGAATTTGTTTGTACGATATGGGTATCAAATGAAAGGTGTTAATGAGTATCTTAAAAGGGCGTGGATCTTAGTTCTATAGGTGGACGCCTTTTCGAGATATCGCCATAAAGGTGGACCAGGGGTGACTCTATAATTTGTTTGTACGATATGGGTATCAAATGAAAGGTGTTAATGAGTATCTTAAAAGGGCGTGGACCTTAGTTCTATAGGTGGACGTCTTTTCGAAATATCGCCATAAAGGTGGACCAGGGGTGACTCTAGAATTTGTGGTGACTCTAGAATTTGTTTGTACGATATGGGTATCAAATGAAAGGTGTTAATGAGTATCTTAAAAGGGCGTGGATCTTAGTTCTATAGGTGGACGCCTTTTCGAGATATCGCCATAAAGGTGGACCAGGGGTGACTCTAGAATTTGTTTGTACGATATGGGTATCAAATGAAAGGTGTTAATGAGTATCTTAAAAAGGCGTGGACCTTAGTTCTATAGGTGGACGTCTTTTCGAAATATCGCCATAAAGGTGGACCAGGGGTGACTCTAGAATTTGTGGTGACTCTAGAATTTGTTTGTACGATATGGGTATCAAATGAAAGGTGTTAATGATAATTTTAAAAGGGAGTGGGCCTTAGTTCTATAGGTGGACGCCTTTTGGAGATATCGCCATAAACGTGGACCAGGGGTGACTCTAGAATTTGTTTGTACTATATGGGTATCAAACGAAAGGTGTTAATAAGTCTTTTAAAAGGGAGTGGGCGTTATAAAAGTGGACCAGGGGTGTCTCTAAAATGCGTTTGTACAATATGGGTATCAAGTGAAAGGTGTTAATGAGTATTTTAAAAGGGCGTGGACCTTAGTTCTATAGGTGGACGCCTTTTCGATATATCGCCATAAAGGTGGACCAGGGGTGACTCTAGAATTTGTTTGTACTATATGGGTATCAAACGAAAGGTGTTAATAAGTGTTTTAAAAGGGAGTGGGCGTTATAAAAGTGGACCAGGGGTGTCTCTAAAATGCGTTTGTACAATATGGGTATCAAATGAAAGGTGTTAATGAGTATTTTAAAAAGGAGTGGGCCTTAGTTCTATAGGTGGACGCCTTTTCGAAATATCGCCATAAAGGTGGACCAGGGGTGACTGTAGAATTTGTTTGTACTATATGGGTATCAAACGAAAGGTGTTAATAAGTGTTTTAAAAGGGAGTGGGCGTTATAAAAGTGGACCAGGGGTGTCTCTAAAATGCGTTTGTACAATATGGGTATCAAGTGAAAGGTGTTAATGAGTATTTTAAAAGGGCGTGGACCTTAGTTCTATAGGTGGACGCCTTTTCGATATATCGCCATAAAGGTGGACCAGGGGTGACTCTAGAATTTGTGGTGACTCTAGAATTTGTTTGTACGATATGGGTATCAAATGAAAGGTGTTAATGATAATTTTAAAAGGGAGTGGGCCTTAGTTCTATAGGTGGACGCCTTTTCGAGATATCGCCATAAAGGTGGACCAGGCCTGACTCTAGAATTTGTTTGTACGATATGGGTATCAAATGAAAGGTGTTAATGAGTATTTTAAAAAGGAGTGGGCCTTAGTTCTATAGGTGGACGCCTTTTCGAAATATCGCCATAAAGGTGGACCAGGGGTGACTCTAGAATTTGTTTGTACTATATGGGTATCAAATGAAAGGTGTTAATGAGTATTTTAAAAGAGAGTGGGCCTTAGTTCTATAGGTGGACGCCTTTTCGAAATATCGCCATAAAGGTGGACCAGGGGCGACTCTAGAATTTGTTTGTACGATATGGGTATCAAATGAAAGGTGTTAATGAGTATTTTAAAAAGGAGTGGGCCTTAGTTCTATAGGTGGACGCCTTTTCGAAATATCGCCATAAAGGTGGACCAGGGGTGACTCTAGAATTTGTTTGTACTATATGGGTATCAAATGAAAGGTGTTAATGAGTATTTTAAAAGGACGTGGGCCTTAGTTCTATAGGTGGACGCCTTTTCGAAATATCGCCATAAAGGTGAACCAGGGGCGACTCTAGAATTCGTTTGTACGATATGGGTATCAAATGAAAGGTGTTAATGAGTATTTTAAAAAGGAGTGGGCCTTAGTTCTATAGGTGGACGCCTTTTCGAAATATCGCCATAAAGGTGGACCAGTGGCGACTCTAGAATTTGTTTGTACTATATGGGTATCAAATGAAAGGTGTTAATGAGTATTTTAAAAGGGAGTGGGCCTTAGTTCTATAGGTGGACGCCTTTTCGAAATATCGCCATAAAGGTGGACCAGGGGCGACTCTAGAATTTGTTTGTACGATATGGGTATCAAATGAAAGGTGTTAATGAGTATTTTAAAAAGGAGTGGGCCTTAGTTCTATAGGTGGACGCCTTTTCGAAATACCGCCATAAAGGTGGACCAGGGGTGACTCTAGAATTTGTTTGTACTATATGGGTATCAAATGAAAGGTGTTAATGAGTATTTTAAAAGGGAGTGGGCCTTAGTTCTATAGGTGGACGCCTTTTCGGAATATCGTTATAAAATTGGACCAGGGTTGACTGTAGAATGCGTTTGTACAATATGGGTATCATATGAAAGGTGTTAATGAGTATTTTAAAAGGGCGTGGGCTTTAGTTCTATAGGTGGACGCCTTTTCGAAATATCGCCATAAAGGTGGACCAGGGGCGACTCTAGAATTTGTTTGTACGATATGGGTATCAAATGAAAGGTGTTAATGAGTATTTTAAAAAGGAGTGGGCCTTAGTTCTATGTGTGGACGCCTTTTCGAGATATCACCATAAACGTGGACCAGGGGTGACTCTAGAATTTGTTTGTACGATATGGGTATCAAATGAAAGGTGTTAATGAGTGTTTTAAAAGGGAGTGGGCCTTAGTTCTATAGGTGGACGCCTTTTCGAAATATCGCCATAAAGGTGGACCAGGGGCGACTCTAGAATTTGTTTGTACGATATGGGTATCAAATGAAAGGTGTTAATGAGTATTTTAAAAAGGAGTGGGCCTTAGTTCTATGTGTGGACGCCTTTTCGAGATATCACCATAAACGTGGACCAGGGGTGACTCTAGAATTTGTTTGTACGATATGGGTATCAAATGAAAGGTGTTAATGAGTGTTTTAAAAGGGAGTGGGCCTTAGTTCTATAGGTGGACGCCTTTTCGAAATATCGCCATAAAGGTGGACCAGGGGCGACTCTAGAATTTGTTTGTACGATATGGGTATCAAATGAAAGGTGTTAATGAGTATTTTAAAAGGGAGTGGGCCTTAGTTCTATAGGTGGACGCCTTTTCGAAATATCGCCATAAAGGTGGACCAGGGGCGACTCTAGAATTTGTTTGTACGATATGGGTATCAAATGAAAGGTGTTAATGAGTATTTTAAAAAGGAGTGGGCCTTAGTTCTATGTGTGGACGCCTTTTCGAGATATCACCATAAACGTGGACCAGGGGTGACTCTAGAATTTGTTTGTACTATATGGGTATCAAACGAAAGGTGTTAATAAGTGTTTTAAAAGGGAGTGGGCCTTAGTTCTATAGGTTGACGCCTTTTCGCAATATCGTTATAAAAGTGGACCAGGGATGACTCTAGAATGCGTTTGTACAATATGGGTATCAAATGAAAGGTGTTAATGAGTATTTTAAAAGGGCGTGGGCTTTAGTTCTATAGGTGGACGCCTTTTCGAAATATCGCCATAAAGGTGGACCAGGGGCGACTCTAGAATTTGTTTGTACGATATGGGTATCAAATGAAAGGTGTTAATGAGTATTTTAAAAAGGAGTGGGCCTTAGTTCTATGTGTGGACGCCTTTTCGAGATATCACCATAAACGTGGACCAGGGGTGACTCTAGAATTTGTTTGTACGATATGGGTATCAAATGAAAGGTGTTAATGAGTATTTTAAAAAGGAGTGGGCCTTAGTTCTATGTGTGGACGCCTTTTCGAGATATCGCCATAAAGGTGGACCAGGGGTGACTCTAGAATTTGTGGTGACTCTAGAATTTGTTTGTACGATATGGGTATCAAATGAAAGGTGTTAATGAGTATCTTAAAAGGGCGTGGATCTTAGTTCTATAGGTGGACGCCTTTTCGAGATATCGCCATAAAGGTGGACCAGGGGTGACTCTAGAATTTGTTTGTACGATATGGGTATCAAATGAAAGGTGTTAATGAGCATCTTAAAAGGGCGTGGATCTTAGTTCTATAGGTGGACGCCTTTTCGAGATATCGCCATAAAGGTGGACCAGGGGTGACTCTAGAATTTGTTTGTACGATATGGGTATCATATGAAAGGTGTTAATGAGTATCTTAAAAGGGCGTGGACCTTAGTTCTATAGGTGGACGTCTTTTCGAAATATCGCCATAAAGGTGGACCAGGGGTGACTCTAGAATTTGTGGTGACTCTAGAATTTGTTTGTACGATATGGGTATCAAATTAAAGGTGTTAATGAGTATCTTAAAAGGGCGTGGATCTTAGTTCTATAGGTGGACGCCTTTTCGAGATATCGCCATAAAGGTGGACCAGGGGTGACTCTAGAATTTGTTTGTACGATATGGGTATCAAATGAAAGGTGTTAATGAGTATTTTAAAAAGGAGTGGGCCTTAGTTCTATGTGTGGACGCCTTTTCGAGATATCGCCATAAACGTGGACCAGGGGTGACTCTAGAATTTGTTTGTACGATATGGGTATCAAATGAAAGGTGTTAATGAGTATTTTAAAAAGGAGTGGGCCTTAGTTCTATGTGTGGACGCCTTTTCGAGATATCGCCGTAAAGGTGGACCAGGGGTGACTCTAGAATTTGTTTGTACGATATGGGTATCAAATGAAAGGTGTTAATGAGTATTTTAAAAAGGAGTGGGCCTTAGTTCTATGTGTGGACGCCTTTTCGAGATATCGCCATAAAGGTGGACCAGGGGTGACTCTAGAATTTGTTTGTACGATATGGGTATCAAATGAAAGGTGTTAATGAGTATTTTAAAAAGGAGTGGGCCTTAGTTCTATGTGTGGACGCCTTTTCGAGATATCGCCATAAAGGTGGACCAGGGGCGACTCTAGAATTTGTTTGTACGATATGGGTATCAAATGAAAGGTGTTAATGAGTATTTTAAAAAGGAGTGGGCCTTAGTTCTATAGGTGGACGCCTTTTCGAGATATCGCCATAAACGTGGACCAGGGGTGACTCTAGAATTTGTTTGTACTATATGGGTATCAAATGAAAGGTGTTAATGAGTATTTTAAAAAGGAGTGGGCCTTAGTTCTATAGGTGGACGCCTTTTCGAAATATCGCCATAAAGGTGGACCAGGGGTGACTCTACAATTTGTTTGTACTATATGGGTATCAAACGAAAGGTGTTAATAAGTATTTTAAAAGGGAGTGGGCGTTATAAAAGTGGACCAGGGGTGACTCTAAAATGCGTTTGTACAATATGGGTATCAAGTGAAAGGTGTTAATGAGTATTTTAAAAGGGCGTGAGTCTTAGTTCTATAGGTGGATGCCTTTTCGAGATATCGCCATAAACGTGGACCAGGGGTGACTCTAGAATTTGTTTGTACGATATGGGTATCAAATGAAAGGTGGTAATGACTATTTTAAAAGGGCGTAGGCCTTAGTTCTATAGGTGGATGCCTTTTCGAGATATCGCCATAAACGTGGACCAGGGGTGACTCTAGAATTTGTTTGTACGATATGGGTACCAAATGAAAGGTGTTAATGAGTATCTTAAAAGGACGTGGGCCTTAGTTCTATAGGTGGACGCCTTTTCGAAATATCGCCATAAAGGTGGCCCAGGGGCGACTCTAGAATTTGTTTGTACGATATGGGTATCAAATGAAAGGTGGTAATGACTATTTTAAAAGGGAATGGGCCTTAGTTCTATAGATGGACGCCGTTTCGAGATATCGCCATAAAGATGGACCAGGGGTGACTCTAGAATTTGTTTGTACGATATGGGTATCAAATGAAAGGTGTTAATGAGTATTTTAAAAGGGCGTGGGTCTTAGTTCTATAGGTGGATGCCTTTTCGAGATATCGCCATAAACGTGGACCAGGGGTGACTCTAGAATTTGTTTGTACGATATGGGTACCAAATGAAAGGTGTTAATGAGTATTTTAAAAAGGAGTGGGCCTTAGTTCTATAGGTGGATGCCTTTTCGAGATATCGCCATAATCGTGGACCAGGGGTGACTCTAGAATTTGTTTGTACGATATGGGTATCAAATGAAAGGTGGTAATGACTATTTTAAAAGGGCGTAGGCCTTAGTTCTATAGGTGGATGCCTTTTCGAGATATCGCCATAAACGTGGACCAGGGGTGACTCTAGAATTTGTTTGTACGATATGGGTACCAAATGAAAGGTGTTAATGAGTATCTTAAAAGGACGTGGGCCTTAGTTCTATAGGTGGACGCCTTTTCGAAATATCGCCATAAAGGTGGCCCAGGGGCGACTCTAGAATTTGTTTGTACGATATGGGTATCAAATGAAAGGTGGTAATGACTATTTTAAAAGGGAATGGGCCTTAGTTCTATAGATGGACGCCGTTTCGAGATATCGCCATAAAGATGGACCAGGGGTGACTCTAGAATTTGTTTGTACGATATGGGTATCAAATGAAAGGTGTTAATGAGTATTTTAAAAGGGCGTGGGTCTTAGTTCTATAGGTGGATGCCTTATCGAGATATCGCCATAAACGTGGACCAGGGGTGACTCTAGAATTTGTTTGTACGATATGGGTATCAAATGAAAGGTGTTAATGAGTATTTTAAAAGGGCGTAGGCCTTAGTTCTATAGGTGGATGCCTTTTCGAGATATCGCCATAAACGTGGACCAGAGGTGACTCTAGAATTTGTTTGTACGATATGGGTACCAAATGAAAGGGGTTAATGAGTATCTTAAAAGGACGTGGGCCTTAGTTCTATAGGTGGACGCCTTTTCGAAATATCGCCATAAAGGTGGACCAGGGGCGACTCTAGAATTTGTTTGTACGATATGGGTATCAAATGAAAGGTGTTAATGAGTATTTTAAAAAGGAGTGGGCCTTAGTTCTATAGGTGGACGCCTTTTCGAAATATCGCCATAAAGGTGGACCAGGGGTGACTCTAGAATTTGTTTGTACGATATGGGTATCAAATGAAAGGTGTTAATGAGTATTTTAAAAAGGAGTGGGCCTTAGTTCTATAGGTGGACGCCTTTTCGAAATATCGCCATAAAGGTGGACCAGGGGTGACTCTAGAATTTGTTTGTACGATATGGGTATCAAATGAAAGGTGTTAATGAGTATCTTAAAAGGGCGTGGGTCTTAGTTCTATAGGTGGATGCCTTTTCGAGATATCGCAAAAACGTGGACCAGGGGTGACTCTAGAATTTGTTTGTACGATATGGGTATCAAATGAAAGGTGTTAATGAGTATTTTAAAAGGGCGTAGGCCTTAGTTCTATAGGTGGATGCCTTTTCGAGATATCGCCATAAACGTGGACCAGGGGTGACTCTAGAATTTGTTTGTACGATATGGGTACCAAATGAAAGGGGTTAATGAGTATCTTAAAAGGACGTGGGCCTTAGTTCTATAGGTGGACGCCTTTTCGAAATATCGCTATAAAGGTGGACCAGGGGCGACTCTAGAATTTGTTTGTACGATATGGGTATCAAATGAAAGGTGTTAATGAGTATTTTAAAAAGGAGTGGGCCTTAGTTCTATAGGTGGACGCCTTTTCGAAATATCGCCATAAAGGTGGACGAGGGGTGACTCTAGAATTTGTTTGTACGATATGGGTATCAAATGAAAGGTGTTAATGAGTATTTTAAAAAGGAGTGGGCCTTAGTTCTATAGGTGGACGCCTTTTCGAAATATCGCCATAAAGGTGGACGAGGGGTGACTCTAGAATTTGTTTGTACGATATGGGTATCAAATGAAAGGTGTTAATGAGTATTTTAAAAAGGAGTGGGCCTTAGTTCTATAGGTGGACGCCTTTTCGAAATATCGCCATAAAGGTGGACCAGGGGTGACTCTAGAATTTGTTTGTACGATATGGGTATCAAATGAAAGGTGTTAATGAGTATCTTAAAAGGGCGTGGGTCTTAGTTCTATAGGTGGATGCCTTTTCGAGATATCGCAAAAACGTGGACCAGGGGTGACTCTAGAATTTGTTTGTACGATATGGGTATCAAATGAAAGGTGTTAATGAGTATTTTAAAAAGGAGTGGGCCTTAGTTCTATAGGTGGACGCCTTTTCGAAATATCGCCATAAAGGTGGACCAGGGATGACTGTAGAATTTGTTTGTACGATATGGGTATCAAATGAAAGGTGTTAATGAGTATTTTAAAAAGGAATGGGCCTTAGTTCTATATGTGGACGCCTTTTCGAGATATCGCCATAAACGTGGACCAGGGGTGACTCTAGAATTTGTTTGTACGATATGGGTATCAAATGAAAGGTGTTAATGAGTATCTTAAAAGGGCGTGGGTCTTAGTTCTATAGGTGGATGCCTTTTCGAGATATCGCCATAAACGTGGACCAGGGGTGACTCTAGAATTTGTTTGTACGATATGGGTATCAAACGAAAGGTGTTAATGAGTATTTTAAAAGGGCGTAGGCCTTAGTTCTATAGGTGGATGCCTTTTCGAGATATCGCCATAAACGTGGACCAGGGGTGACTCTAGAATTTGTTTGTACGATATGGGTACCAAATGAAAGGTGTTAATGAGTATCTTAAAAGGACGTGGGCCTTAGTTCTATAGGTGGACGCCTTTTCGAAATATCGCCATAAAGGTGGCCCAGGGGCGACTCTAGAATTTGTTTGTACGATATGGGTATCAAATGAAAGGTGGTAATGACTATTTTAAAAGGGAATGGGCCTTAGTTCTATAGATGGACGCCGTTTCGAGATATCGCCATAAAGATGGACCAGGGGTGACTCTAGAATTTGTTTGTACGATATGGGTATCAAATGAAAGGTGTTAATGAGTATTTTAAAAGGGCGTGGGTCTTAGTTCTATAGGTGGAAGCCTTTTCGAGATATCGCCATAAACGTGGACCAGGGGTGACTCTAGAATTTGTTTGTACGATATGGGTATCAAATGAAAGGTGTTAATGAGTATTTTAAAAGGGCGTAGGCCTTAGTTCTATAGGTGGATGCCTTTTCGAGATATCGCCATAAACGTGGACCAGGGGTGACTCTAGAATTTGTTTGTACGATATGGGTACCAAATGAAAGGGGTTAATGAGTATCTTAAAAGGACGTGGGCCTTAGTTCTATAGGTGGACGCCTTTTCGAAATATCGCTATAAAGGTGGACCAGGGGCGACTCTAGAATTTGTTTGTACGATATGGGTATCAAATGAAAGGTGTTAATGAGTATTTTAAAAAGGAGTGGGCCTTAGTTCTATAGGTGGACGCCTTTTCGAAATATCGCCATAAAGGTGGACGAGGGGTGACTCTAGAATTTGTTTGTACGATATGGGTATCAAATGAAAGGTGTTAATGAGTATTTTAAAAAGGAGTGGGCCTTAGTTCTATAGGTGGACGCCTTTTCGAAATATCGCCATAAAGGTGGACCAGGGGTGACTCTAGAATTTGTTTGTACGATATGGGTATCAAATGAAAGGTGTTAATGAGTATCTTAAAAGGGCGTGGGTCTTAGTTCTATAGGTGGATGCCTTTTCGAGATATCGCAAAAACGTGGACCAGGGGTGACTCTAGAATTTGTTTGTACGATATGGGTATCAAATGAAAGGTGTTAATGAGTATTTTAAAAAGGAGTGGGCCTTAGTTCTATAGGTGGACGCCTTTTCGAAATATCGCCATAAAGGTGGACGAGGGGTGACTCTAGAATTTGTTTGTACGATATGGGTATCAAATGAAAGGTGTTAATGAGTATTTTAAAAAGGAGTGGGCCTTAGTTCTATAGGTGGACGCCTTTTCGAAATATCGCCATAAAGGTGGACCAGGGATGACTGTAGAATTTGTTTGTACGATATGGGTATCAAATGAAAGGTGTTAATGAGTATTTTAAAAAGGAGTGGGCCTTAGTTCTATAGGTGGACGCCTTTTAGAAATATCGCCATAAAGGTGGACCAGGGGTGACTCTAGAATTTGTTTGTACGATATGGGTATCAAACGAAAGGTGTTAATGAGTATTTTAAAAGGGAGTGGGCCTTAGTTCTATAGGTGGACGCCTTTTCGGAATATCGTTATAAAATTGGACCAGGGTTGACTGTAGAATGCGTTTGTACAATATGGGTATCAAACGAAAGGTGTTAATAAGTGGTTTAAAAGGGAGTGGGCGGTAGTTCTATAGGTGGACGCGTTTTCGGAATATCGTTATAAAAGTGGACCTGGGGTGACTCTAGAATGCGTTTGTACAATATGGGTATCAAATGAAAGGTGTTAATGAGTATTTTAAAAGGGCGTGGGCCTTAGTTCTATAGGTGGACGCCTTTTCCAAATATCGCCATAAAGGTGGACGAGGGGCGACTCTAGAATTTGTTTGTACGATATGGGTATCAAATGAAAGGTGTTAATGAGTATTTTAAAAAGGAGTGGGCCTTAGTTCTATGTGTGGACGCCTTTTCGAGATATCGCCATAAACGTGGACCAGGGGTGACTCTAGAATTTGTTTGTACGATATGGGTATCAAATGAAAGGTGTTAATGAGTATTTTAAAAAGGATTGGGCCTTAGTTCTATGTGTGGACGTCTTTTCGAGATATCGCCATAAAGGTGGACCAGGGGTGACTCTAGAATTTGTTTGTACGATATGGGTATCAAATGAAAGGTGTTAATGAGTATCTTAAAAGGGCGTGGACCTTAGTTCTATAGGTGGACGCCTTTTCGAAATATCGCCATAAAGGTGGACCAGGGGTGACTCTAGAATTTGTGGTGACTCTAGAATTTGTTTGTACGATATGGGTATCAAATTAAAGGTGTTAATGAGTATCTTAAAAGGGGGTGGATCTTAGTTCTATAGGTGGACGCCTTTTCGAGATATCGCCATAAAGGTGGACCAGGCCTGACTCTAGAATTTGTTTGTACGATATGGGTATCAAATGAAAGGTGTTGATGAGTATTTTAAAAAGGAGTGGGCCTTAGTTCTATGTGTGGACGCCTTTTCGAGATATCGCCATAAACGTGGACCAGGGGTGACTCTAGAATTTGTTTGTACGATATGGGTATCAAATGAAAGGTGTTAATGAGTATTTTAAAAAGGAGTGGGCCTTAGTTCTATGTGTGGACGCCTTTTCGAGATATCGCCATAAAGGTGGACCAGGGGCGACTCTAGAATTTGTTTGTACGATATGGGTATCAAATGAAAGGTGTTAATGAGTATTTTAAAAAGGAGTGGGCCTTAGTTCTATGTGTGGACGCCTTTTCGAGATATCGCCATAAACGTGGACCAGGGGTGACTCTAGAATTTGTTTGTACGATATGGGTATCAAATGAAAGGTGTTAATGAGTATCTTAAAAGGGCGTGGACCTTAGTTCTATAGGTGGACGTCTTTTCGAAATATCGCCATAAGGGTGGGCCAGGGGTGACTCTAGAATTTTTTCGTACGATATGGGTATCAAATGAAAGGTGTTAATGAGTATTTTAAAAAGGAATGGGCCTTAGTTCTATATGTGGACGCCTTTTCGAGATATCGCCATAAACGTGGACCAGGGGTGACTCTAGAATTTGTTTGTACGATATGGGTATCAAATGAAAGGTGTTAATGAGTATTTTAAAAAGGAGTGGGCCTTAGTTCTATAGGTGGACGCCTTTTCGAAATATCGCCATAAAGGTGGACCAGGGATGACTCTAGAATTTGTTTGTACGATATGGGTATGAAATGAAAGGTGTTAATGAGTATCTTAAAAGGGCGTGGACCTTAGTTCTATGTGTGGACGCCTTTTCGAGATATCGCCAAAAGGTGGACCAGGGGTGACTCTAGAATTTGTGGTGACTCTAGAATTTGTTTGTATGATATGGGTATCAAATGAAAGGTGTTAATGAGTATCTTAAAAGGGCGTGGACCTTAGTTCTATAGGTGGACGCCTTTTCAAGATATCGCCATAAACGTGGACCAGGGGTGATTCTAGAATTTGTTTGTACGATATGGCTATCAAATGAAAGGTGTTAATGAGTATCTTAAAAGGGCGTGGGCCTTAGTTCTATAGGTGGACGCCTTTTCGAAATATCGCCATAAAGGTGGACCAGGGGTGACTCTAGAATTTGTTTGTACGATATGGGTATCAAATGAAAGGTGTTAATGAGTATTTTAAAAAGAAGTGGGCCTTAGTTCTATGTGTGGACGCCTTTTCGAGATATCGCCATAAACGTGGACCAGGGGTGACTCTAGAATTTGTTTGTACGATATGGGTATCAAATGAAAGGTGTTAATGAGTATCTTAAAAGGGCGTGGACCTTAGTTCTATAGGTGGACGTCTTTTCGAAATATCGCCATAAGGGTGGGCCAGGGGTGACTCTAGAATTTTTTCGTACGATATGGGTATCAAATGAAAGGTGTTAATGAGTATTTTAAAAAGGAGTGGGCCTTAGTTCTATATGTGGACGCCTTTTCGAGATATCGCCAAAAACGTGGACCAGGGGTGACTCTAGAATGCGTTTGTACGATATGGGTATCAAATTAAAGGTATTAATGAGGGTTTTAAAAGGGAGTGGCCCTTAGTTGTATATGTGAAGGCGTTTTCGAGATATCTACCAAAATGTGGACCAGGGTGATCCAGAACATCATCTGTCGGGTACCGCTAATTTATTTATATATGTAGTACCACAAACAGTATTCCTTCCAAGATTCCAAGGGCTTTTGATTTCGCCCTGCAAAACTTTTTCATTTTATTCTACTTAATATGGTAGGTGTCACACCCATTTACCAAGTTTTTTCTAAAGTTATATTTTGCGTCAATAGACCAATACAATTACCATGTGTCGTTCCTTTTTTCGTATTTGGTATATAATTATGGCATTTTTTCATTTTTCGTAATTTTCGATATCGAAAAAGTGGGCGTGGTTTTTACACCAATACAAAGTGAGTTCAGATAAGTACGTGAACTGAGTTTAGTAAAGATATATCGATTTTTGCTCAAGTTATCGTGTTAAAGGCCGAGCGGAAGGACAGACGGTCGACTGTGTATAAAAACTGGGCGTGGCTTTAACCGATTTCGCCCTTTTTCACAGAAAACAGTTATAGTCCTAGGAGCTAAGCCTCTACCAAATTTCACAATGATTGGTTAATTTTAATGTTCGACTTATGGCATTAAAAGCATCCTAGACAAATTAAATGAAAAAGGGCGGAGCCACGCCCATTTTGAAATTTTCTTTTATTTTTGTATTTTGTTGCACCATATCATTACTGGAGTTGAATTTTGGCATAATTTACTTATATGCTGTAAAGATATTAACTTTTCTTTTAAAATTTGAATTAAAAAAATTTTTTTTTTAAAAGTGGGCGTGGTCGTTCTCCGATTTTGCTAATTTTTATTAAGCAGACATAAAGTAATAAGAGTAACGTTCCTGCCAAACTTCATCATGATATCTTCAACGACTGCCAAATTACAGCTTGCAAAACTTCTAAATTACCTTCATTTAAAAGTGGGCGGTGCCACGCCCATTGTCCAAAATTTTACTAGTTTTCTATTCTGCGTCATAAGCTCAACTCACCTATCAAGTTTCGTCACTTAATGCGTATTTGGTAATGAATTATCGCACTTTTTCGATTTTTCGAAATTTTCGATATCGAAAAAGTGGGCGTGGTTATTGTCCGATATCGTTCATTTTAAATAGCGATCTGAGCTGAGTGCGCAGAAACCTACATACCAAAGTTCATCAAGATACCTCAAAATTTACTCAAGTTATCGTGTTAACGGACAGACGGACGGACGGACGGACGGACGGACATGGCTCAATCGAATTTTTTTTCGATACTGATGATTTTGATATATGGAAGTCTATATCTATCTCGATTCCTTTATACCTGTACAACCAACCGTTATGCAATCAAAGTTAATATACTCTGTGAGCTCTGCTCAACTGAGTATAAAAATTATGTATGCATATTTCAAAAGCAACTACATATTACAACTCATACATACATACATACATACTGGAAGCTACGCCTCACCATACGCTTTCACTGCTGCTGCTGTTCTGCTGCTGCCGTCATCACTTCGCTGCTGCTAATTTTCTCCGTTTGATGTGCCGCTACTTATGGTGGCTTCGTTTGTTTCGGGTGGCGTACCTTGCCTTATCCCGTTACGTCGAAGTACAGCTTCTTTTTAATTTGTATACTGAAATTTTTGTTGTGTTGAGAAAATTTTTATGTAGATTTTTATGTTTTATATTTTTTTATAGGTTTTTGTATTTTATATTTTTTTTGTAGCTTTTTGCATTTTATGTTTTATATATTTTCCATTTAGGCCCGTTTAACGGTTTTCACTAATTGTGCTGCCTTACGAAGGTGGCCTCGTGCTCCATCCTACATTTAATTTGGCAAGCTGCCCCATGGTCGCCATGTGAAGTTCCATATGGAACTTCTTCAAAAAATTGTTCTGCGCGCACGCAACTTTTACAAACCTTTGTTTCCTCTTTTATTTATTTGAAATTAAAGAATGTTCGCTTTGTTTGTAATATATTTATTCAGTTACAACTTTTTGTTCACTCCACGTTTAGATTTCTTTTGTTGTGTTATTTAGCTTCCTGATTTTAAGAATTTTCTTTTACTTTACCAGCGTTGTGTCCATCTGCCAAATTTATATTCATAATGGCCGCCTTTTATTTTGCCGACCTCCCCGTTTCCAACTTGTTTCAACACCTGTTGTCCATTCACAATAGACAACAGGGTTGCACCAAGTGGAAAACAGGGTGAGATCATAAGGCTGCTGTTACATAGGTAGATATCTTAAAGACAGAGTTCTTCTTTTTGACACGGATCAAGGAGCAAAAGAGTACAAAATCACAAGAGGCGTCCCACAGGGATCTGTTTTCGGTCCAACGCTTTGGAATGTAATGTATGACGGGGTGCTAAAGATTGATCTACCAGAAAACACGCAAATTGTGGGATATGCTGATGATATTGCAGTGGTAGTAGTAGCCAAGAAACTGGACCTGCTTCAAGCATTATGTAATGACGCCGTAGCAATAATAAAGGAATGGCTGACCAATATGGGACTGGAGTTGGCTAGCCAAAAGAGGGAAGTGGTATTAGTAAGCTCCAAACGGTCTGCGAACGAGTTAGTCTTAACTGTCGGGGATCATCAAATCACTTCAAAGGATTCCGTAAAATACTTAGGAGTGCACATTGACTCTAAGTTAACTTTCAAAGAGCACTTCAGAGCGGTGGGGGAGAAAATTACCAAAGTTAATGGATCACTTATGCGAATAATGCCTAACATTGGTGGTCCGAGCGAAGCTACACGTCAGCTGTTGTCCACAGTAATACTGTACACAGCACCAGTGTGGTATGGATCTAAACAGACCCATCAAAAATATATATTAGCAACGTACCGACTTGCTTCTTTAAGACGGTGTCCGACGACGCGATCCTGGTTCAAACCCGGAGGTTCTAACACGGAAAATCCCAGTGGACTTACTGGCAAGCGAAATGGCCGATCTGCATAACACTAATATCGAGCGACCATCTGAAGAAGACAAGAAAAGAACAAGGACACAAACAATAGCTAAGTGGCAAGAACGGTGGGAGGCCTCGATTAAAGGGCGTTGGACTTTCACGCTAGTTTGGAACGTAGCTCAATGGAATGAGCGGAAGCACGGCGTACTGGACTACCATCTCACGCAGATAATGAGTGGACATGGCGGTTTCAAAAAGTATTTATGGAAGCGTAGGATAGAGGAAGATCCTCATTGCCCAATGTGTGCCACGGAGTTAGAAAACGCAGAATACGTCATGTCCCACTGCCCCCGTTTCCACGAAGAAAGACTCGCCTTGCATGGAGTCTTTGGGGAGGAACCTACCACGAGAAATTTGGTATCACATATATGCAACAGGAAAGAGTGCTGGACTGCAGTGAGCAAAATGGCATTTATAGTAATGACACGCCTGATGGATGCTGAGAGGGAGCGCAGAGAAATGCGCATGCGAAGCAGTGGCGATTAAATGGACACTCAGAGCAAATAGCGGGAACCTGGACGCGGGGACAACAGTAGGCTCTTAAAAAATGAGAAATATGGAACGCCACCCTGAAGTAATGCGAAAGTGGTGCCGGGGTGGGCGACGGTTCCAAAGCGGGGCTGTTTTTTAGTCTACGGACACACGGTTGCTGCGACGCACAGTGGCATCTTTTGAGTTTTTTCTTTGCAAAAATCATAACTTTTGAACCAATGAAGATATTTTAAAAATTTGCAAATGCAGATGAAAGCTAATTACTTGAAGTTTTATTGTGTGAAAGCTCAGAATGTCACAGATACAGGGTGCTTCAAAAAAATTCGTCAAATTCGAAAATTTTTGAAAAATGTAAAAACAAATTGTTTTTAGTAAAAAATAAAAAAAAATAAAATGAGATTTGTCTTATAATGACGTATTTTATCTTTAAATAAGATAAAATAATGATTTTGATAAGATAGCGTGGCACTGCCCACTTATGATAAAAAGTTGTATCTAAGTAGTCACGTAATCAATAACTACCAATATCGATAGGCGTATTGTTTCTTTAAATGGCAATATTCTTATAAAACTCAAATGTCCGTTTTTGTTGCCACAATAAAAAGGTGCTTCAAAATTCATCGTAAAATTTTACATGTTTTTTTTTTTTAATTTACAAGCGAAATATATATTTTATTAATAATTAAAAGTTACTGAAAATGGTTCAATGAAATTTTATTTGAGCTAAAGATTAAACAGCCAACGAATTTTAGAAAAGGGGAGTGGCACTGCCCATTTATGCTAAAAAGTTTGATCTTAGTAACTGCTTTACCAATTTGTATCAAATTCGATAGACGTATTGATTTCTATAAAAATTTAATACTCGTTTGAAGGCGAAATGCCTAAGCTTTAAAATAAATTTGATAAACTTTAGAGAAATGCAATAACGAAAAGTATATATTTATAAATTACTAGACTAATTAATTCTTTTATTTGAACATAGATATCAACAAAATTGATTAGTAAATCTCTTTTTCATTGTTGGGATAAGAAGTGAGAAACTTATTTTATCTTAACATAGTCATCGTCACTGGAACATATATCTAACAAAGCAACCATTTCTGAGCTATACGCATCTGTAAGATCTTTTTGCGTTCTTACATACCTCATAGATGATATGACTGGATCAGAAGAGATAGTTAACATGTTGAAAAGGTCTTCGTTTTGTCTAACTCGTGATCAGGTGTTCATACATCTATATCTTTTGTAGTCCTTGTTCTTTGATTTTTGAGCTTCTTCAGACAATTCTCCTACTCCGGTACTCTATTAAATCTTTTCCATGTGCTAAAAGTTTATGTACCGTTGGTGTAAGGTTCTTCTCAGGATACTTTGAATGCAGCAACTCAGTAGTTTTAGATGAATATTCTTCAAATTTGGGTCCATTAACTGGTTCATGGCTGTTTAAAATTACTCCCAATCTTTTCACAATATCTCTATCAACTCCTGTTATGCGAGCAGTCACTTCATCGTTTTAAAAAAATATTCTTTAGGAGTTACCATCATTTGTATTTCCGTATCCATACTTTGGACAGTCAACTCTAAGGCCAATATCTTTATAGAATGCACCCTGAATTATTTTTTGTCTCTTGTTTTGTTTCACCATACAAACATTTCAAAAAATCGCCGGTTATGCACTTTACATGAAACAAGTAAGGAAGGCCAAGTTCGGGTGTAACCGAACATTACATACTCAGTTGAGAGCTGTGGAGACAAAGTAAGTGAAAATCACCATGTTGTAAAAAGAACCTAGGGTAACCCTGGAATGTGTTTGTATGACATGTGTATCAAATCGAAGGTATTAAAGAGTATTTTAAGAGGAAGTGGACCATAGTTCTATAGATGGACGCCATTTAGGGATATCGCCATAAAGGTGGACCAGGCCTGACTCTAGAATTTGTTTGTACGATATGGGTATCAAATGAAATGTGTTAATGATAATTTTAAAAGGGAGTGGGCCTAAGTTCTATATGTGGACGCCTTTTCGAAATATCGCCATAAAGGTGGACCAGGGGTGACTCTAGAATTTGTTTGTACTATATGGGTATCAAATGAAAGGTGTTAATGAGTATTTTGAAAGGGAGTGGGCCTTAGTTCTATAGGTGGACGCCTTTTCGGAATATCGTTATAAAAGTGGACCAGGGTTGACCCTAGACTGCGTTTGTACAATATGGGTATCAAACGAAAGGTGTTAATAAGTGTTTTAAAACGGAGTGGGCCTTAGTTCTATAGGTGGACGCCTTTTCAGAATATCGTTATAAAAGTGGACCAGGGGTGACTCTAGAATGCGTTTGTACAATATGGGTATCAAATGAAAGGTGTTAATGTGTATTTTAAAAGGGCGTGGGCCTTACTTTTCGAAATATCTCCACAAAGGTGGACCAGGTGTGACTCTAGAATTTATTTGTACTATATGGGTATCAAATGAAAGGTGTTAATGAGTATTTTTAAAGGGAGTGGGCCTTAGTTCTATAGGTGGACGCCTTTTCGGAATATCGTTATAAAAGTGGACCAGGGGTGACTCTAGAATGCGTTTGTACAATATGGGTATCAAATGAAAGGTGTTAATGTGTATTTTAAAAGGGCGTGGGCCTTAGTTCTATAGGTGGACGTCTTTTCGAAATATCTCCACAAAGGTGGACCAGGTGTGACTCCAGAATTTGTTTGTACTATATGGGTATCAAATAAAAGGTGTTAATGAGTATTTTGAAAGGGAGTGGGCCTTAGTTCTATAGGTGGACGCCTTTTCGGAATATCGTTATAAAAGTGGACCAGGGTTGACTCTAGAATGCGTTTGTACAATATGGGTATCAAACGAAAGGTGTTAATAAGTGTTTTAAAACGGAGTGGGCCTTAGTTCTATAGGTGGACGCCTTTTCAGAATATCGTTATAAAAGTGGACCAGGGGTGACTCTAGAATGCGTTTGTACAATATGGGTATCAAACGAAAGGTGTTAATAAGTGTTTTAAAAAGGCATGGGCCTTATTTCTATAGGTGGACGCCTTTTCGAGATATCGCCATAAAGGTGGACCAGGGGTGACTCTAGAATTTGTTTGTACGATATGGGTATCAAATGAAACGTCTTAATGAGTATTTTGTAAGGGAGTGGGCCTTAGTTCTATAGGTGGACGCCTTTTCGGAATATCGTTATAAAAGTGGACCAGGGTTGACTCTAGAATGCGTTTGTACAATATGGGTATCAAATGAAAGGTGTTAATGTGTATTTTAAAAGGGCATGGGCCTTAGTTCTATATGTGGACGCCTTTTCGAGATATCGCCATAAACGTGGACCAGGGGTGACTCTAGAATTTTTTTGTACGATATGGGTATCAAATGAAAGGTGTTAATGAGTATTTTAAAAGGGCGTGGGCCTTAGTTCTTAAGGTGGACGCCTTTTCGAAATATCGTTATAAAGGTGGACCAGGGGCGACTCTAGAATTTGTTTGTACGATATGGGTATCAAATGAAAGGTGTTAATGAGTACTTTAAAAAGGAATGGGCCTTAGTTCTATATGTGGACGCCTTTTCGAGATATCGCCATAAACGTGGACCAGGGGTGACTCTTTGTACGTTATGGGTATCAAATTAAAGGTATTAATGAGGGTTTTAAAAGGGAGTGGCCCTTAGTTGTATATGTGAAGGCGTTTTCGAGATATCGACCAAAATGTGGACCAGGGTGATCCAGAACATCATCTGTCGGGTACCGCTAATTTATTTATATATGTAGTACCACAAACAGTATTCCTTCCAAGATTCCAAGGGCTTTTGATTTCGCCCTGCAAAACTTTTTCATTTTATTCTACTTAATATGGTAGGTGTCACACCCATTTTACCAAGTTTTTTTCTAAAGTTATATTTTGCGTCAATAGACCAATACAATTACCATGTTTCATCCCTTTTTTCGTATTTGGTATATAATTATGGCATTTTTTTCATTTTTCGTAATTTTCGATATCGAAAAAGTGGGCGTGGTCATAGTCGGATTTCGGCCATTTTTTACACCAATACAAAGTGAGTTCAGATAAGTACGTCAACTGAGTTTAGTAAAGATATATGGATTTTTGCTCAAGTTATCGTGTTAACGGCCGAGCGGAAGGACAGACGGTCGACTGTGTATAAAAACTGGGCGTGGCTTCAACCGATTTCGCCCTTTATCACAGAAAACAGTTATCGTCCTAGAATCTAAGCCTCAACCAAATTTCACAAGGATTGGTAAATTTTGGTTCGACTTATGGCATTAAAAGTATCCTAGACAAATTAAATGAAAAAGGGCGGAGCCACGCCCATTTTGAAATTTTCGATATCGAAAACGTGGGCGTGGTTATTGTCCGATATCGTTCATTTTAAATAGCGATCTGAGATGAGTGCCCAGGAACCAAACATGCCAAATTTCATCAAGATACCTCAAAATTTACTCAAGTTATCGTGTTAACGGACAGTCGGACGGACGGACGGACGGACGGTCATGGCTCAATCGAATTTTTTTTCGATACTGATGATTTTGATATATGGAAGTCTATATCTAATTCGATTCCTTTATACCTGTACAACCAACCGTTATCCAATCAAAGTTAATATACTCTGTGAGCTCTGCTCAACTGAGTATAAAAATCAGCACAAACATATCCATACCAACTGAAAAGAGGTGCACCACTGCGTATACGTAAAATTTTATTATTACGTATAAACAAATAAAAAAATCTGCAATAAAATAATTTGAAATGTTTGTATGGTGACCCCCAGGGGGGTTCCAGGGGGTGTGCCACTGGCATCGGTGGGTCGGGCCTCCAAAGTTAGTTGGGGTCGGTCATATATTTGGACTCGATTGGAGCACTCTAAATGGGTCAAAGTGGGATTTTTCAAAATTTGCCCCTACCCAAAAGTTCGACCCAAATTGGGGGACACCAGAATTCGTTTTAGAGGTATGGTTCTTTTGGCAAAGTTTCTTATTTTGATACCTAGAATACGATTTTCACAGAGCAATAAGCGATTTTTAAATCGACCCGCCCTAATATATATATATAATTTATATGCTGCCATGTTTACGGCAAAGTTCTAAGCTTTTTCTTATACACCATTAAGCTTTTTCTTATGCGCCACCTAGCGGAAGTTAGCCAGAACACAACCAGAGGATCAGCCAGAACACAAACCGAAAAAACGTATGCGCCATCTAGCGGAATTGTTGAATGATCTTGAGAGGTGGTAAAAATTTCAGGTCAAGATAAGGTAGGGTTAGGGTTTCATTCCTTTGGTCAGACTCATCCCAGACTGGGCCCAAAATAATGAACTGGTCCCATTCCTAATGCCAGACTGAATACAGACTGGACAAAAGTATTGAGTTTTTAGGGTGAGACATGCTTCTAGCTTTCCATACAAAATGTGGTCCAGAAGCCTCATAAACATACTACTGTACTACTCTCGCTCCCCGAGTACGACACATCGCTTAATGCGTTTTGTCGTCCTTGGCTTGCGACTCAGTCCTCCCCTTATCATCGTCCTTATTACAATTAGGTAATGAGTCGTTCATCTTAGTCGTACGATCACCGACCGGGCTCAGTTGTCCAGTTCCCGAGGTGGTCCGGTATCGAGAAGGCTCCGTTCGAATACAGCCGAATTTATCCCCTGGCTGCAAATAGTCCAATGGGCACGGTCCGCATAACACCCTGGATTAGGGGTTGGCACTTCTTGGTCACCGACATCCCGCCACCCTCCTATGAGGTGAAATGCCGTGCATTCCAGTCTAAACCACTCTGCCTCATAGTCGGGCGCTATGGAGTTCGGCTAAGCCCTCGCATCAACGACAAGGTGCCTACCCTAGTGAGGGAATTTTAAAGACCAATCCGAAGTTATTTTAAGAACCATTTCAGCATTACTGAGAGATAATTTTTAAATTTTTTTGAAATTATTTTAAAGTGATTTCGGAATAGAATCCTTATTTTGGGACTATTTAGGGACCACTTCGGGACCCTTTCTCTAAACTTAGGAGCGTAAGCTAAAATTTTATATTTTCATGAAAACCTGAAAGAAATGAAAGTAATAAAAAATTTTTTTTTTGCAAGAGCTTTATTATTCTACAATTCATTACATATTTTAATATTTCATAATATATTTATTTCCTTTGAACGAAGTAGCGAATATTGAAGCGAATGTTGAAGCTCCCAAAATCTTTGCTCTGCGACATTATTGACAATACGTCTGCTGATTCCATCACTTCTTTGGACTCTTATTACCTTTTTTTGCTGGTTTAGGAAGAGTGCATACATCAGGACTTTTACCTTTAGCACCTGCTCCGCCGGCACCGTTTGCTTTAACGTTAGGTTTAGCTTTAGGTTTTGTAACACCTCTATCAGTAATTGCACGGTCAGCCACAACAGGAGCAGCAGAATCATCTTGTTGTTGTCCACGTTGAGAAGGATCATTTGCAAGGTCAGCTTGGCCAATACTGTTAGATGATACTTCGTTCACAATGAACACTAAAGCCAGTAGGGCAGCTAGTAAAGTAGTAAAAGCTCTCATTTCTATTTAGAGATAAAGTTAATCAAACTTGATCAAAGCTAAATTTATAACTGTAAAATACTTGGCACCAACAGCCCTTTTATACCAAAAATTATAACTCCAAATTTCATGCGCACAAAAGAATTTACTTGGAAAAGATATAAACAAACGTACAGAAATTTGTTTGTCTATTCGTTAAGACTGTTTATTTAAGATTGCAAAACAATGAGCGAAGTGAATAAAAAACTTAGCATTTGCTTGAAATAGATATAACTTAAATTTCGAAGACTACAAGGTGTGTTAAAAGAGGTGCTATCAAGTTTGGTCATATATAAAATTTGGTTGGAATGGCATACAATTTTTCATATAAAATCGATAGACTCTTAGTTTCCAGTTATAATTGAGGTCAGCGTTTCCTAGGTCCAATTTTCTTTAAATTTCAAATGTGTTCTTAATTGGTGACCACAAAGTTTTTTTGCAAATTTTAATTGATCTGCGAATACTCCTTCGAGGCGTACAAATCGATATTGCACGACGAAAACGTTTGAAAGTCTGATAAAGCGAAATATTTGCAAAAAAGTGATTTGTGTGACCATTGGCCATTGATTACCTAAAATTTTACTGGGGTGCATAGCAACCAGGTGACCATAGTCTTATGTCACACGCTAATCCTTCTCTGTATGAAATAGTTTTTTATAATTAAAAAGTAAATATTATCTAGCGGTCATAGGGTTTTAATTAGTAATTTCTTTATTTGTTGAACTGAAAAGAACACAAAAGAATTGCTAACGAGAAACCAATTAAGTTTAAATATAAATAAGGAAACGTTGTTTCTTCAAGTTTTCAGAATTTTGTATGAAAACAACTCAAAAATGTATGTTAAAGCTATAAAAACAAATCTTTATTTTTTAATCATTAGGCCCGTTGTCTTGTTAAAGAATAAACAATCATATAATCTAAAACGTGGACAAATATGTTTCAATGCGGATATATAAATGACATAATCCCAAATGGCATAGCCCCAAGTTTTTTACTTTAGATTATGTCACTGCTTAGGAGGTGTCATAATCCCAACATCTGAGTCTAAAACAAAGATTTATATAAACAACTCGAAGGCAGTCACCTTGGGGTTCTGAGTAGTTTGTTTTTTTTTTGCCGAACACCCAAGTTCGAGATCCTATGCGATCCATTAATTCTATGAAGTTTACCAAGGTTTTCGGGCAAGAGTCACCTTTTGACCCATGTTGTTGTTGTTGTAGCAGTGCTTCGCCCCATCCAATAGGTGTGACCGATCACAAATTTTCATCAATGTCCTCTAAAGGGAGTCCAAGGAAACTTGCTGTTTCGACAGGGTCGTCCATAATGAGAGGGGTGTTAGAGGCGTTGGTTCCACAATACAGTTAAAGAGGTGGTTAGTGTCATGTGGGGACACATTACAAGCAGAACATATATTCTCTATGTCGGGGTTGATTCTAGATAGATAAGTACCCAGATCGAAGCAAAGCTAGTGTGACGTGCGTTTCCCTAGGGAGAGCGCGTTTCTCCTCTGCTAGTTTTAGGTATTGTTCTTTGAGTACAGGATTCACCGGGAAATTCCTGGCATAGAGGTCGGACGCCTGTTTGTGGATTTCACTGAGGACCTGCCTGTGTTTTAAGCTACATACGGCTGTGTTCTCAGGTGCCATATTTCCTCATAAAGCTTACGGAGATGACTTCTTAAGCCCTTGGGCGGTATAGGCTCATCAATCCGATGTCTGTTGGGATACCAAGGTATCTGGGTATTCAACAGAAGCTGTTTGGCTAGCATTTCATTTCTCTCCCTAATGGGGAGTATCCTCGCCTCATTATGTAAATGGTGTTCTGGGGACATAAGAAGACAAGCCCGTGGCGGTTCTGAGGACGGTATTTTGGCAGGCCTGTAGCTTCTTCCAGTGAGTAGTCTTTACGCTTGGCGACCATATCGGGTACGCGTAGCAAGCAATCGGCCGGCCAATTGCTTCGTAAGTGGTAATGAGCGTCTCTTTATCTTTACCCCAAGTGCTGCAGCCAAGAGATTTGAGGATTTTGTTACGGCTCTGGATTTTCGGTGCAATTTCGGCTGCATGTTGACCAAAATGTAGATCCCGATCGAACATCACCCAAGATTTTTGGAAGACAGTCGGTAGCGTAGAGCCATTGACGTTATCGGCTTAGGAAACGATAGTGACTCCTTCTGGGGGTGAATGTAGCTTTGTAGAAGTTAAACACAAGTGGGGATAGGACACATCTTGTTTAACTCTTCTTGGTTTGGATGTTGCATTCCTGAATTGTACCGATGCCTGCCGACCAGACAGATAATTTGCGGTCCATCTTTTAAGACTTTGGGGAAGGGTAGACCCTTCCAGGTCTTGCAGTAATGTGCAACGGTTGACCGTATCAAAAGCTTTTGACATGTCTAACGCAACAAGTACTGTCCTATGTTGGGGGTTTTGATTTAATCCGCAATTTATCTGAGTACTAATGGTATTTAGTGCGGTGGTTGTGCTATGTAGTTTTCTGAAGCCATGCTGATGATTGGCTAGTTGCAAATTTGCTATATGAAAGTGCAAATAATATTTTCATCTCCGCTGAGCGGGTTGTGCGCTGAACTTGGGACCTGCCACGTCAAACCACACGTCAATGAAAAACTCAACAAAGCCTCGGATAAGAAGACAACCTTTAACTGCTGGCAACTATGGCGAAAGTTAAAAGGTCTATGATTTGAGGGCATGCACATGCAATGTCCGTTCCCTGAATGGGATTATGTCAGATGGTCGACTGGTTGATGTCCTCGTTTAAACAAAATACAACACCCCCACCATTCAAGAAATTCGTTGGACCAAGCAACGAAGGAAGAAGATTAAAAATTGTGACATCTGCTGCAGTGGCCATACAAATAAGCGCAGTTTCAGTGCCGGAATCGTGGTGGGAAAAGGACTTTGTTGCCAAGTACTGGAGTTCACGCCTGTCGACGATAGTTTCGCGGCTATCCGAATAAAAGCAAAATTGTTTAATACATCATTAATCTGCGCTCATGCACCGATAGAGGAGAAAGACAATGAGGTGAAAGGCGCCTTCTATGGACGTTTAGAATGCACACATTAGCGCTGCCCCCGGCTTGAAAATGGTCACGAGGTTCATACATAAAAATATTAAACCAAGCTACATGGCTGTTTACTGATCGAAATACACACAGTCAGATCGACCAGGCTGTGGTAGACGGACGGCGGTCCTCTAGTGTTTTATATCTGCTCATGATTCGTCGAGTATTTTTACTCGCCCGCCTCTGCGGGGCAAAACCAGAGAACAAAAAACATAAGGAAAGCTAGACGTCAAAAGGCTTTAATCGCAACAGACCGCCAATGAATCCGCAAATCGAGCCTCACACCTGCCCGTTGAGAGCACAAGTGAACACGATGGGATGCAGGATTAGTGGAAGCATGTCTCTTACGCACTTCGTACTGCCGCCGAGAAAAAACTGATTACCAGCGACATTTGGTACGTTGAAGAATTCCGCGTTGCAACCGAAAGAAAAGACGCTACCTACAGGGCTTTGTTAAAAGCGAGCGCAACAAGAAGGGTGTGTGAACACTACCGCGAGTTGAAATGGAAAGCCAGACGCTATTACAAGAAGAAAAAGCACAGGCAGAAAGGCGTGAGTGCGAGGAGCTTAAGCTGCTTGCCACCAGGAATAACGTCCTCAAATTTGAACAAAAATGTCGGAGACAGACGGAAGGTTTTAAGTCCATGGCAAACTCCTGTAAGCACGAAAATCGATATCCAGAGAGTACTTAAATTATGAAAGGAACAATTCTCTGTCTGGTTAGTACACAGGAATGATGAAATGGACCCCGCTATCGATGATGATGGAATTAATGGTCAGCCTTCTTTAAATCGCACATAAGGTTCTTTCAAGTGTTTCGTGCGAAAGATTGAATCCCACAGTGAATCGGCGGATTGGACCTTATCAGTGTGGCCTCAGACCTGGTAAGTCACGATCGACCAGATTTTCACAATGGGCCAAATCTGGAAAAAAACCAGCGAAAAAAGAATCGACATACATAACCTCTTCGTCAATTTTAAAGTTGCCTTCAACAGCACGAAAACCAGCGGCCTGTATTCCGCTATGTCTGAATTTCCACGCGAAAGCAAATCGGCTATGCAAAATGACATTGAGCAACATTATCAGTTCAATTAGAATTGGGAGGACCTCTCCGAGCCGATCGAAACTAAACGAGGTTTCAGATTTGATGTTGGAGAAAATTATACCAGATGCAGAACTTAAGTGCTCTGGAACAATATTTCATTAAAGCGTACAATTACTGTGATATGCTGATACCAATGTCATCAATGGCCTAAACACCCGCGCCGTAAGCTCTGCTTACTCCAAACTGGAAAAAGAAGAGAAAAAGATGGGTTTGATGGTGAATGAGCACAAAACGAAGTACCTGCTATCATAGAGAAAAGAGTCAGCGCATTAACCACTGTTGGCAGCCATAATTTCGAAAAAATAGAATTCGTTTATTTTGGAACCATCATTAACACAAGCAACAACATCAGTTCTGAAATCTAGCGAAGAGTCAATCTTACCAATAAATGCTACTTTGTTTAGGCAGGCAGTTGCAAAGTAAAGTCTTCGCGCGGCAAACGTAACCGTCGTTCTATATGGTGCAGAAGCATATGGTACAGGAGCGGATCTGGTGAGAAAAGTTCTTCGAAAGATTTACGGATCTCCTCGCGCTGGCGACGGCAAGTACTGAAGAAGATTTAGTTTTGAGCTGTACGAGCATCACATAGACATCAACATAGTCCAGCGAAATAAAACGCAGCGGCTACGCTGACCAGGCCATGCTATGCGAATGAAAGATGATGATCCGGCTAGGGAAGTATTTTTATCGGAACCCGACTATGGAAGCAGAGGAATAGGGTGACTGGAAGGACCAGGTGGAGAACGATTTTAAATTCCTTGGTGTGACCAATTGGCGATAATTGGCAGTGCGAAGAAGGTTAAGCGCCAATTGAGTAGGTAATTAATTATTCAGAAAAGTGGTCATCGACAGTCTCAAATTTTCTACAGCACATTCGCCCTTAAAAAAAATAGATCGGCGTCATGTTTAGCTGCAGAATGATCACATCGCAATGGGAGGCCACAGAATTTGTAAACAGATGAAACTCGCAGGTTGGGGTATTATCACCAATGCTATGGACGCTGGTCATTAATAAATTACTATGGCTGCTCGGCAGAGGACCATTCAAACTCATGGTGTATGTAGATGACGTATCTGTCATTATAACCGGCATATGTTCGCCAAAAATCAGCGCTCTGATGCGCCAAGCTCGTCGGGATGTACATGTCTGAGCATCTTTCTAATATATATATATTATCTAATCTAATATATATTATAAATGGCAAAGTTTGGATGTGAAGATGTTTGGATGTTTGGATGTTTGGATGTTTGTCCAGACGTTTGTCTTTGTGACTCAATCACGCAAGAACGGCTGGACCGATTTGGATGAAATTTTGGACACATATAGCCAATAGTCTAGAAGGATCTACTAACTATATATTTTTGAAAAGGGGCGTGGTACCCGCCCCCTAGGAACAGTTATAATTTAATTATTATATTTTTTCGTCTTTGCGACTGAATCACGCCAGAATGGCTACACGGATTTTGATGAAATTTGGGACACAGACAGTAGTCTACTAGCGAAATTTTTTTTGAGCATGGAAAGAGGGGTGGGGGTCCCACGACCCCTTCGAGAAATTATTTTTCAATAATTTTTACACATTATAACTTTACGTGTACTGGCCTTCACCAATATCACAGACTCAAGGGGTCAAATAAGTCGAGGGCTTACAAAGTAAGCAGTGACATCCTCCGCCCGCCCCCCCCCCCTTTATCTTCCCCTCTGGTGTAAAATCTATAAATTGTTATAACTCAATATAAATTTTCTCCTAAATCAATAGTTTTTGGTATCTGGTACATACAGAACGAGATCTAGACAATTTTGGAGGAACGATCAGTGGTCCTCTCCTCTACTCCCGCAATCCGCCCTCCATCAATTGTTTTTATTAGCACGCTTTTATTAGCTTTACCTGTATGTTTCTATGTAACTTTTTATTCGCTCCAATGCGCCTGCTGCCTTATTAACATGGTTTTATAATTAGCTTCACCTTATTTGTAATCCCGTAAGGGTCATATCGAGACCCTCCGGGATCATTTATGGATGGTTTTCGGGATCGGTCCGGGATTACGCCGGGGTAATTTCGGGACTTTTTAGGGATCCGTCCGGGATCCCGTCGGGACACTTTCGGGGCTATTTCGGGATCATTAGGGGTATCTTCCGGCATCATTTCTGGATGGTTTACGGGATCCGTCCGGGATCCCGTCGGTGTCATTTCGGGACCATTTGGGGTCCATTCCGGCATCATTTCTGGATGGTTTTCGGGATCCGTCCGGGATCCTGTCGGGTTCATTTTGGGACTTTTGCGGGATCATTTGGGGTCTCTTCCGGCATCATTTCTGGATGGTTTTCGGGATCCGTCCGGGATCTCGTCGGTGTCATTTCGGGACCATTTGGGGTCCATTCCGGCATCATTTCTGGATGGTTTTCGGGATCCGTCCGAGATCCTGTCGGGGTTATTTTGGGACTTTTGCGGGATCATTTGGGGTCTCTTCCGGCATCATTTCTGGATGGTTTTCGGGATCCGTCCGGGATCCCGTCGATGTCATTTCGGGACTATTACGGCATCATTTGGGGTACCTTCCGGCATCATTTCTAGATGGTTTTCGGGATCCATCCGGGATCCCGTCGGGGTCATTTCGGAACTTTTTCTCGACTAATACAGGATGATTTGGGGAACCTTTCGGCATCATTTCTGGATGGTTTACGGGATCCGTCCGGGATCCCGTCGGCGTCATTTTGGGACTTTTGCGGGATCATTTGGGGTCTCTTCCGGCATCATTTCTGGATGGTTTACGGGATCCGTCCGGGATCCTGTCGGGGTCATTTTGGCACTTTTGCGGGATCATTTGGGGTCTCTTCCAGCATCATTTCTGGATGGTGTTCGGGATCCGTCCGGGATCCTGTCGGGGTCATTTTGAGACTTTTGCGGGATCATTTGGGGTCTCCTCCGGCATCATTTCTGGATGGTTTACGGGATCCGTCCGGGATCCTGTCGGGGTCATTTTGGGACTTTTGCGGGATCACTTGGGGTCTCTTCCGGCATCATTTCTGGATGGTTTACGGGATCCGTCCGGGATCCTGTCGGGGTCATTTTGGGACTTTTGCGGGATCATTTGGGGTCTCTTCCGGCATCATTTCTGGATGGTTTACGGGATCCGTCCGGGACCCTGTCGGGGTCATTTTGGGACTTTAGCGGGATCATTTGGGGTCTCCTCCGGCATCATTTCAGGATGGCTTACGGGATCCTTCCGGGATCCTGTCGGGGTCATTTTGGGACTTTTGCGGGATCATTTGGGGTCTCTCCCGGCATCATTTCTGGATGGTTTTCGGGATCCGTCCGGGATCCTGTCGGGGTCATTTTGGGACTTTTGCGGGATCATTTGGGGTCTCTTCCGACATCATTTCTGGATGGTTTACGGGATCCGTCCGGGATCCTGTCGGGGTCATTTTGGGACTTTTGCGGGATCATTTGGGGTCTCTTCCGGCATCATTTCTGGATGGTTTACGGGATCCGTCCGGGACCCTGTCGGGGTCATTTTGGGACTTTAGCGGGATCATTTGGGGTCTCCTCCGGCATCATTTCTGGATGGTTTTCGGAATCCGTCCGCGATCCCGTCAGGGTTATTTCGGGACTATTTCGGGATAATTTGGGGTACCTGCCGGCATCATTTCTGGATGGTTTTCGGTATCCGTCCGGGATCCCGTCGGTGACATTTAGGGACCATTTGGGGTCCATACCGGCATCATTTCTGGATGGCTTTCGGGATCCGTCCGGGATCCTGTCGGCGTCATTTTGGGACTTTTGCGGGATCATTTGGGGTCTCTTCCGGCATCTTTTCTGGATGGTTTACGGGATCCGTCCGGGATCCTGTCGGGGTCATTTTGGGACTTTTGCGGGATCATTTGGGGTCTCTTCCAGCATCATTTCTGGATGGTTTTCGGGATCCGTCCGGGATCCCGTCGATGTCATTTCGGGACTATTACGGCATCATTTGGGGTACCTTCCGGCATCATTTCTAGATGGTTTTCGGGATCCATCCGGGATCCCGTCGGGGTCATTTCGGAACTTTTTCTCGACTAATACAGGATGATTTGGGGAACCTTTCGGCATCATTTCTGGATGGTTTACGGGATCCGTCCGGGATCCCGTCGGCGTCATTTTGGGACTTTTGGGGGATCATTTGGGGCTCTTCCGGCATCATTTCTGGATGGTTTACGGGATCCGTCCGGGATCCTGTCGGGGTCATTTTGGGACTTTTGCGGGATCATTTGGGGTCTCTTCCAGCATCATTTCTGGATGGTGTTCGGGATCCGTCCGGGATCCTGTCGGGGTCATTTTGAGACTTTTGTGGGATCATTTGGGGTCTCCTCCTGCATCATTTCTGGATGGTTTACGGGATCCGCCCGGGATCCTGTCGGGGTCATTTTGGGACTTTTGCGGGATCATTTGGGGTCTCTTCCGGCATCATTTCTGGATGGTTTACGGGATCCGTCCGGGATCCTGTCGGGGTCATTTTGGGACTTTTTCGGGATCATTTGGGGTCTCTTCCGGCATCATTTCTGGATGGTTTACGGGATCCGTCCGGGATCCTGTCGGTGTCATTTCGGGACCATTTGGGGTCCATTCTGGCATCATTTCTGGATGGTTTTCGGGATCCGTCCGGGATCCTGTCGGGGTCATTTTAGGACTTTTTCCGGATCATTTGGGGTCTCTTCCGGCATCATTTCTGGATGGCGTTCGGGATCCGTCCGGGATCCTGTCGGGGTCATTTTGGGACTTTTGCGGGATCATTTGGGGTCTCTTCCGGCATCTTTTCTGGATGGTTTACGGGATCCGTCCGGGAACCTGTCGGGGTCATTTTGGGCCTTTTGCGGGATCATTTCGGTTTTCTTCCGGCATCATTTCTGGATGGTTTACGGGATCCGTCCGGGATCCTGTCGGGGTCATTTTGGGACTTTTGCGGGATCATTTGGGGTCTCTCCCGGCATCATTTCTGGATGGTTTTCGGGATCCGTCCGGGATCCTGTCGGGGTCATTTTGGGACATTTGCGGGATCATTTGGGGTCTCTTCCGGCATCATTTCTGGATGGTTTAGGAGATCCGTCCAAGATCCTGCCGGGGTCATTTTGGGACTTTTGCGGGATCATTTGGGGAATCTCCCGGCATCATTTCTGGATGGTTTTCGGGATCCGTCCGGGATCCTGTCGGGGTCATTTTGGGACTTTTGCGGGATCATTTGGGGTCTCTTCCGGCATCATTTCTGGATGGTTTACGAGATCCGTCCGGGATCCTGTCGGGGTCATTTTGGGACTTTTGCGAGATCATTTGGGGTCTCTTCCGGCATCATTTCTGGATGGTTTACGGGATCCGTCCGGGACCCTGTCGGGTCATTTTGGGATTTTAGCAGGATCATTTGGGGTCTCCTCCGGCATCATTTCTGGATGGTTTTCGGGATCCGGCCGGGATCCTGTCGGGGTCATTTTGGGACCTTTGCGGGATCATTTGGGGTCTCTTCCGGCATCATTTCTAGATGGTTTTCGGGATCCGTCCGGGATCCCGTCGGAGTCATTGCGGAACTTTTTCTCGACTAATACAGGATCATTTGGGGACCCTTTCGGCACCATTTCTGGATAGTTTTAGGGATCCGTTCGGGATCCCGACGGGGTCATATCGGGACCATTTGGGGTACCTACCGGCATCATTTCTGGATGGTTTACGGGATCCGTCCGGGATCCTGTCGGGGTCATTTTGGGACTTTAGCGGGATCATTTGGGGTCTCCTCCGGCATCATTTCTGGATAGTTTTCCGGATCCGTCCGGGATTCCGTCCCGCGTAATTTCGGGACTATTAGGGGGTTATTTGGGGACCTTTCCGGCATCATTTCTGGATAGTTTTAGGGATCCGTTCGGGATCCCGACGGGGTCATATCGGGACCATTTGGGGTACCTACCGGCATCATTTTTGGTTGGTTTTCGGATCCGTCCGGGATCATTTCGGGACTATTTCGGGATCATTTGGGTACCTACCTTCATCATTTCTGGATGATTTTCGGGATCCGTACGGGATCCCGTCGGGGTCATTTCAGGACTTTTTCGGGATCCGCCCGTGATCCCGGCGGGGTCATTTCGGGACTATTTCGGGATCATTTGGGGTACCTAGATGGATAGTTTTCGGGATTCGTCCGGGATCCCGTCTGGATCATTTCAGGACTTTTTCGGGATCATTTGGGGTATCCTCCGGCCACTTTTCTAGATGGTTTCGGTATCCGTCCGGGATACCGTCAGGGTAATTTCGGGACTATTTGGGGATAACTTGGGAACCTTTCCGGTATCATTTCTGGATAGTTTCCGGGATCCTTCGGGGATCCCGTCAGGGTCATTTCGGAACCCGCGACTAATGCGGGATCATTTGGGGACCCTTTCGCCATCATTTCCGGATGGTTTTCGTGATCCGTCCGGGATACCGTCAGGGTAATTTCGGGACTATGTGGGGATAACTTGGGAACCTTTCCGGCATCATTTCTGGATAGTTTCCCGGATCCGTCGGGAATCCCGTCAGGATCATTTCGGAACTATAAGGGGATCATTTCATTTTTCATCTTTCTTTAAGGGGATCATTTCACCTTCCAGCATCATTTCTGTATACTTTTGGGGATCCGTCCGGGATCCCGACGGGGTCATTTCTGGCCTATTTCGGGATCATTTTGGGGTACCAACCGGCATCATTTCT
Organism: Eurosta solidaginis; assembly: GCF_040869045.1. Taxonomy (NCBI): domain Eukaryota; kingdom Metazoa; phylum Arthropoda; class Insecta; order Diptera; family Tephritidae; genus Eurosta; species Eurosta solidaginis. The sequence goes on from NC_090322.1 coordinate 234,825,023, forward strand.
GGATGATCCGGGATCCGTCCGGGATCCCATCGGGGGAATTTCGGGAATTTTTCGGGATCATTTGGGGTCCCTTCCGGCATCATTTCTCGATCGTTTTCGGGATCCGTCCGAGATCCCGTCGGGTTTATTTTTTCACTTTTTCGGGAAAATGTCAGGGAATTTCGAGACTGTTCTTGGATCATTTGGGGATCCTTCAGGGATAATTTCTGGATGGTTTTCGGGATCCCGTCGGGGTAATTTCGGGACTTTCACGACTGTTTCGGGGTAAGTTGCCCTTAAAGATCATTTCTGGGTGGATTTCGGGATCCGTCCGGGATCCCGTCAGGGTTATTTCGCGCCTTTTCGGGACTATTTCGGGATCATTTTGGGACCCTTCCGGGATAATTTCTCTATGATTTTCGGGATCTGTTCGGGATATTTTCGTAGTTTTTTCGCGACTTTATCTGGGATAAATTGCGGACCCTTTAGAGATCAATTCTGGATGGTTTTCGGTATCGGTCTGGGATCCCCTCAAGGTCATTTCGGGACTTTTTCGGGACTATTTCGGAATCATTTTGGGACCCCTCCGGCAAAATTTCTGGGTGATTTTCGGGATCTGTCCGAGATCTCGACGGAGTTTTTTCGGGACTTTTTCCGGACTATTTCTGGATTATTTGCGGACGTTTCAGAGCTCAGTTCTGGATGATTTTGGGGATCTGTCCGGGATCCCGTCGGAGTTATTTCGGGGTAATTTTGGGACCCTTCCAGGATAATTTCTTCATGATTTTCGGGATGGGTCTGAGTTTTTCGTGACTTTCGGGACTATTTCGGGATCATTTGCGGAACCTTCAGAGATCAATTCTGGATGGTTTGTGGACTTTTCCGGGGTCATTTGGGGATCCCTCCAGAGTCATTTCTGGATGGTTTTCGGGATCCCGTCAGGGTCATTTCGGGCCTTTTTCGTGACTACTATTTCGGAATCATTTTGGGACTCCTCCTGGATAATTTCTGGGCGATTTTCGGGATTTGTCCGGGATCCCGTCAGAGTTTTTTCGGGACTTTTTCGGACTATATCGGGATCATTTGCGGACCGTTGAAGAATCAAATCTGGATGGTTTTCGGGATCCGTCCGGGATTCCGTCAGGGTCATTTCGGGACTTTTCGTGACTACTTCGGGATTATGTTGGGACCCTTCCGGCATCATTTCTGGATAGTTTTCGAGATTTGTCCAGGATCCCGTCGGCATCATTTCGTGACTATTTGGTGTCATTTAGGGACAGTTCCGGGATCATTTTAGGTCTCTTCGAAACCAGTAATTCAGCACACATGGCCGTGGATTTACGGCAAATTACTCGTAATTAAAATTCGGTATGTTTTATCTTTAATATATCACAGCTTTTTCGTTCTATTTTTAAATGAATCCTGTAACGAACTATTACAACTATAATTAAAATTTTTTTAATATTTTAACCAACTAAATACCCGAAAAAGCAACACTGCTTTTATTTAAAAACTTCTTTTTGGTTTTAGCTAATTGTAGTTTCACTCCTTTGTTCTATGAGTAGTAATTCTTTCACCCCTGTCATATCAATTAATTTAACTTAGAAACAAAATGTATTTTTTTTAATTCGTAAAAAGTGTATTATACTATTCATGTAAGCGTGCCCATCAGCTCAGTTAGTTCTTTTTTATACTGTATTAAAAAATAAAATACATTGACAGAAAAAATTTTTAAACAGACAACTTGATAAACAGGTTAACGTGAATAGCACATATATTTTATTTTCTCCTTGCGGACGGGGCCGCGGGTAAAGGCTAGTAAATATTATAAATGGCAAAGTTTGGATGTTTGGATGTTTGTCCAGACGTTTGTCTTTGTGACTCAATCACGCAAGAACGGCTGGACCGATTTGGATGAAATTTTGCACACATATAGCCAATAGTCTAGAAGGATCTACTAGCTATATATTTTTCAAAAGGGGCGTGGTCGCCGCCCCCTAGGAACAGTTATAATTTAATTATTATATTTTTTCGTCTTTGCGACTGAATCACGCCAGAATGGCTACACGGATTTTGATGAAATTTGGGACACAGACAACAGCCTACTAGCGAAATTTTTTCCGAACATGGAAAGAGGGGTGGGGTTCCACGACCCCTTCGAGCAATTACTTTTTAATAATTTTTACACATTATAACTTTACGTATACTGGCCTTCACCAATATCACAGACTCAAGGGGTCAAATAAGTCGAGGGCTTACAAAGTAAGCAATGACACCCTCTGCCACCCCTATAAATTGTTATAAATCAATATAAATTTTCTCCTAAATCAATAGTTTTTGGTATCTGGCACATACAGATCGAGATCTAGACAATTTTGGAGGAACGATCAGTGGTCCTCTCCTTCTACTCCCGCCATCCGCCCTCCTTCAATTGTTTTTATTAGCACTCTTTTATTAGCTTTACCTGTATGTTTCAATGTAACTTTTCATTCGCTCCAATGCGCCTGCTGCCTTATTAACATGGTTTTATAATTAGCTTCACCTTATTTGTAATCCCGTAAGGGTCATATCGAGACCCTTCAGGGATCATTTCTGGTTGGTTTTCGGGATCGGTACGGGATCCCGCCGAGGTAATTTCGGGACTTTTTCGGGACTATTTCGGGATCATTTTGGGACCCTTCCGGGATCATTTCTGTATAGTTTTCGCAATCCGTCCGGGATCCGGTCGGGGTTATTTTGGGACATTTTTGGGACTATTCCGGAATAATTTCGGGACTATTTCGCGATCATTTGCGGACCCTTCCGGCATCATTTCTGGATGGTTTTCGGGATCCGTCCGGGATCCCGTCGGGGTACTTTCGGGATCATTTGCGTACCTTCGAGAGATAAATTCTTGATGGTTTCCGCGATCATTACGGGACTTTTTCGTGGTTATTTTGGGTCCCTTTAGGCATCAGTTCTGATGGTCTTCGGGATCCGTCCGGGATCCCATCAGGGTAATTTTGGGACTATTAGGGGATCATTTGGGGACCTTTCCGGCATCATTTCTGAATAATTTTCGGGATCCGTCCGGGATGCCGACGAGGTCATTTCGGGACTATTTCGGGATCATTTGGGATACCTACCGGCATCGTCTCTGGATAGTTTTTGGGATTCGTCCAGGATCCCGTCGGGGTCTTTTCGGGACTGTTTCTCGACTAATACGGGATCATTTGCGGACCCTTTCGACATCATTTCTGGATAGTTGTCGGGATCCGTTCGGGATCCCGTCACGGTCATTTCGGGACTATTAGGGGATCATTTGAGGACCTTTCCGGCATCATTTCTGGATAGTTTTCGGAATCATTTCGGGATCCCGTCAGGGTCATTTCGGGACTTTTTCGGGATCATTTAAGGATGGCTTTCAGGATTCGTCCGGGAATCCGTCAGGGTAATTTCTGGACTTTTCCGAGACTATTTCGGGATAATTTTGGGACCTTCCCAAGATCATTTCTGGATGGATTTCGGGACCTGTCCGGGATGCCGTCAGGGTCATTTTGGGACTATTAGGTGTGATTTGAAGACCTTTCCGGCATCACTTCTGGATGGTTTTCGGTATCCGTTCAGGATCCCGTCCGAATAATTGCGGGACTTTTTCGGGATCATTTGGGGTCCCTTCCGGCATCATTTCTGGATGGTTTTTGGGATTCGTCCGGCATCCCGACGGGGTTATTTCGGAACTTTTTCTCGACTAATACGGGATCATTTGCGGGCCCTTTATTTCTAGGTAGTTGTCGGGATCCGTTCGGTATCCCGTCAGGGTCTTTTCGGAACTATTAGGAGATCATTTGAGGACCTTTCCGACATCATTTCTGGATAGTTTTCGGGATCCTTTCGGGGTCCCGTCAGGGTCAATTCGGGACCTTTTCGGGATCATTTAAGGATGGCTTTCAGGATTCGTCCGGGAACCCGTCAGGGTAATTTCTGGACTTTTCCGAGACTATTTCGGGATCATTTTGGGACCTTCCCAAGATCATTTTTGGATGGATTTCGGGATCTGTCCGGGATGTCGTCAGAGTCATTTTGGGACTATTAGGTGATCATTTGAGGACCTTTCCGGCATCACTTCTGGATGGTTTTCGGTATCCGTTCAGGATCCCGTCGGAATCGTTGCGGGACTTTTTCGGAATCATTTGGGATCCCTTCCGGCATCATTTGTGGATGGCTTTCGGGGTCATTTAAGGATGGCTTTCAGGATTCGTCCGGGAACCCGTCAGGGTAATTTTTGGACTTTTCCGAGACTATTTCGGGATCATTTTGGGACCTTCCGGCATCATTTCTGGATGGTTTTTGGGATTCGTCCGGCATCCCGTCGGGGTCATTTCGGGACTTTTTCTCGACTAATACGCGATCATTTGCGGGCCCTTTCGGCATCATTTCTAGGTAGTTGTCGGGATCCGTTCGGTATCCCGTCAGGGTCATTTTGGGACTATTAGGAGATCATTTGAGGACTTTTCCGGCATCATTTCTGGATATTTTTCGGGATCATTTGGGGTCCCTTCCGGCATCATTTCTGGATGGTTTTTGGGATTCGTCCGGCATCCCGTCGTGGTCTTTTCGTGACTTTTTCTCGACTAATACGGGATTTGCGGACCCTTTCGGCATCATTTCTGGATAGTTGTCGGGATCCGTTCTGGATCCCGTCAGGGTCTTTTCGGAACTATTAGGAGATCATTTGAGGACCTTTCCGGCATCATTTCTGGATATTTTTCGGGATCCTTTCGGTGTCCCATCAGGGTCATTTCGGGACTTTTTCGGCAACATTTAAGATTGGTCTTCAGGATTCGTCCGGGATCCCGTCAGGGTAATTTCTGGACTTTTCCGAGACTATTTCGGGATCATTTTGGGACCCTCCCAAGATCATTTCTGGATGGATTTCGGGATCTGTCCGGGATGCCGTCAGGGTCATTTTGGGACTATTGGTGATCATTTGAGGACCTTTCCGGCATCACTTCTGCATGGTTTTCGGTATCCGTTCAGGATCCCGTCAGAATAATTGCGGGACTTTTTCAGGATCATTTGGGGTCACCTCCGGTATCATTTCTGGATGGTTTTCGGGATCCGTCCGGGATCCCGTCGGGGTACTTTCGGGATCATTTGCGTACCTTCGAGAGATAAATTCTTGATGGTTTCCGCGATCATTACGGGACTTTTTCGTGGTTATTTTGGGTCCCTTTAGGCATCAGTTCTGGATGGTCTTCGGGATCCGTCCGGGATCCCGTCGGGGTCATTTCGGGACTTTTTCGGGATGATTTGGGGGCTCTTCCGGCATCATTTCACGGTGGTTTTCGGGATCCGTCTGGGATCCCGTCGGGGTCATTTCGGGAGTTTTTCGCGACTAATACGGGATCATTTGGGAACCCTTTCGGCATCATTTCTGGATGGTTTTCGGGATCCGTCCGGGATCTCGTCGGGGTCATTTGGGTACTTTTTCGGGATCATTTCTGGATGGTTTTCGGGATCCGTCTGGGTTCCCGTCGGGGTCATTTCGGCACTTTTTCGCGACTAATACTTGATCATTTGGGAACCCTTTCGGCATCATTTCTGGATGGTTTTCGGGATCCGTCCGGGATCTCGTCGGGGTCATTTGGAGACTTTTTCGGGATCATTTGGGGGCTCTTCCGGCATCATTTTTCGATGTTTTTCGGGATCCGTCCGAGATCTCGTCGGGGTCATTTGGGAACTTTTTCGGGATCATTTGTGGGCTCTTCCGGCATCATTTCTGGTTGGTTTTCGGGATCCGTCTGCGATCCCGTCGGGGTCATTTCGGAACTTTTTCGCGACTAATACGGGATCGTTTGGGAACCCTTTCGGCATCATTTCTGGATGGTTTTCGGGATCCGTCCGGGATCCCATCAGGGTAATTTTGGGACTATTAGGGGATCATTTGGGGACCTTTCCGGCATCATTTCTGAATAATTTTCGGGATCCGTCCGGGATGCCGACGAGGTCATTTCGGGACTATTTCGGGATCATTTGGGATACCTACCGGCATCGTCTCTTGATAGTTTTTGGGATTCGTCCAGGATCCCGTCGGGGTATTTTCGGGACTGTTTCTCGACTAATACGGGATCATTTGCGGACCCTTTCGGCATCATTTCTGGATAGTTGTCGGGATCCGTTCGGGATCCCGTCACGGTCATTTCGGGACTATTAGGGGATCATTTGAGGACCTTTCCGGCATCATTTCTGGATAGTTTTCGGAATCATTTCGGGATCCCGTCAGGGTCATTTCGGGACTTTTTCGGGATCATTTAAGGATGGCTTTCAGGATTCGTCCGGGAATCCGTCAGGGTAATTTCTGGACTTTTCCGAGACTATTTCGGGATAATTTTGGGACCTTCCCAAGATCATTTCTGGATGGATTTCGGGACCTGTCCGGGATGCCGTCAGGGTCATTTTGGGACTATTAGGTGTGATTTGAAGACCTTTCCGGCATCACTTCTGGATGGTTTTCGGTATCCGTTCAGGATCCCGTCCGAATAATTGCGGGACTTTTTCGGGATCATTTGGGGTCCCTTCCGGCATCATTTCTGGATGGTTTTTGGGATTCGTCCGGCATCCCGACGGGGTCATTTCGGGACTTTTTCTCGACTAATACGGGATCATTTGCGGGCCCTTTATTTCTAGGTAGTTGTCGGGATCCGTTCGGTATCCCGTCAGGGTCTTTTCGGAACTATTAGGAGATCATTTGAGGACCTTTCCGACATCATTTCTGGATAGTTTTCGGGATCCTTTCGGGGTCCCGTCAGGGTCAATTCGGGACCTTTTCGGGATCATTTAAGGATGGCTTTCAGGATTCGTCCGGGAACCCGTCAGGGTGATTTCTGGACTTTTCCGAGACTATTTCGGGATCATTTTGGGACCTTCCCAAGATCATTTTTGGATGGATTTCGGGATCTGTCCGGGATGCCGTCAGAGTCATTTTGGGACTATTAGGTGATCATTTGAGGACCTTTCCGGCATCACTTCTGGATGGTTTTCGGTATCCGTTCAGGATCCCGTCAGAATCGTTGCGGGACTTTTTCGGAATCATTTGGGATCCCTTCCGGCATCATTTGTGGATGGCTTTCGGGGTCATTTAAGGATGGCTTTCAGGATTCGTCCGGGAACCCGTCAGGGTAATTTTTGGACTTTTCCGAGACTATTTCGGGATCATTTTGGGACCTTCCGGCATCATTTCTGGATGGTTTTTGGGATTCGTCCGGCATCCCGTCGGGGTCATTTCGGGACTTTTTCTCGACTAATAATCGATCATTTGCGGGCCCTTTCGGCATCATTTCTAGGTAGTTGTCGGGATCCGTTCGGTATCCCGTCAGGGTCATTTTGGGACTATTAGGAGATCATTTGAGGACCTTTCCGGCATCATTTCTGGATATTTTTCGGGATCATTTGGGGTCCCTTCCGGCATCATTTCTGGATGGTTTTTGGGATTCGTCCGGCATCCCGTCGTGGTCTTTTCGTGACTTTTTCTCGACTAATACGGGATCATTTGCGGACCCTTTCGGCATCATTTCTGGATAGTTGTCGGGATCCGTTCTGGATCCCGTCAGGGTCTTTTCGGAACTATTAGGAGATCATTTGAGGACCTTTCCGGCATCATTTCTGGATATTTTTCGGGATCCTTTCGGTGTCCCATCAGGGTCATTTCGGGACTTTTTCGGCAACATTTAAGATTGGTCTTCAGGATTCGTCCGGGATCCCGTCAGGGTAATTTCTGGACTTTTCCGAGACTATTTCGGGATCATTTTGGGACCCTCCCAAGATCATTTCTGGATGGATTTCGGGATCTGTCCGGGATGCCGTCAGGGTCATTTTGGGACTATTGGTGATCATTTGAGGACCTTTCCGGCATCACTTCTGCATGGTTTTCGGTATCCGTTCAGGATCCCGTCAGAATAATTGCGGGACTTTTTCAGGATCATTTGGGGTCACCTCCGGTATCATTTCTGGATGGTTTATGGGATTCGTCCGGGATCCCGTCAGGGTCATTTAGGGATGAGTTCGAGATCCCGTCAGGGTCATTTCGGGACTATATCCGGATCATTTCTGGATGGTTTACGGGATCCGTCCAGGATCCCTTAAGGGTCATTTCGGTACTATTAGGTGATCATTTGAGGACCTTTCCGGCATCACTTCTGGATGGTTTTCGGTATCCGTTCAGGATCCCGTCGGAATCATTGCGGGACTTTTTCGGAATCATTTGGGATCCCTTCCGGCATGATTTATTGATGGTTTACGGGATTTGTCCGGGATCCCGTCGGGGTTATTTCGGGACCTATTCGGGGCTAATACGGGATCATTTGGGGATCCTCTAGGGGTCGTTTCGTGACTTTTTCTGTTTTATTTCGGGATCATTTGGGGACCCCTCCGGCATAATTTCTTGATGGTTTGCCGGATCCATCAGGGTCATTTCGGGACCATTTTGGGATCATTTCGGGACCCTTCCGAGATCATTTCTGGATCCGTCCGGGATGCCGTAGGAGCCATTTCGGGATTTTTTGTTACTTTTCCGGGATAGTTTTTGGACCCTTCCGGAATCATTTCTGGATCTGTGCGGGATCCCATCTGGGTCATTTCCGGACTATTTCGGGATCATTTTGGGACCCTTCCGGAATCATTTCTGTATGGTTTTCGCGATCCGTCGTGGATCCCCTCGGAGCCATTTCGCAACTTTTTCTGGAGTATGTCGGGATAATTTAGGGACCCTTCCTGAATATTTTCTGGATGGTTTTTGATATCCGCCCGGAAGCCCGTCAGGGTCATTTCGGAACCTTTTCGGGATCATTTTGGAACACCTTCAGGGATCATTTCTGTGTTGTTCTCTGGATACGTCTGGAATCGTGTCGTTGTCATTTCGGGTTTTTTGGGACTATTCCGGGAACTTTTGGAGACCCTTTCGGGGCATTTCTGGATGGTTTTCGGGATCCATCCGCGATAGCGTGGGGGTCATTTCGTAGCCTTTTCTGAATAATTTCGGGATCAAATGGGATCCTATCAGGTTATCAGCTCATTTAGTTCTTTTTTTTACTCAATTACAAAAATAAAATGCATTAGACAGAAAACAAAATTTTAAACAGATAACTTGATAAGCAGGCTAACGCGAATAGCCCATATATTTAAATGTCTCCTTGCGGACAGGGCCGCGGGTAAAGGCTAGCTTGTATATATATAGGATCAAATCAAATTTGGTTTGAAATTATCGGTCTATAATTGCAGTTATGAAACAAAGAAAAATCAAAAAGGGCGGTGGATTTGTTTCGAACCGACGTTTCCCGCTTTATTTTTTTTTCAACTTTTTTAAATTAAGGTAAACAAGTTTTAAAAATAACTCAAACCGATGATTTGTTTAAAGTTTAGGCTCAAATTTATAACCATTTACGGATCGACCTGTGCTTAGTCCACTTAGAAAAGTAGAGAATAATCGGGTCTGAATAATCCAAATATAGCGGGAGGTCCCCATGCAGTAACGAAAAATTTGTTGACCTGCTGAAGGCAGAGTACATACAAAACTTTTGCAGAACGTAATATCCTACAACTTTGTAATGCACGAATAGCGAGGAAAAGTCTGATAAACAAATATGTTTTCTAAGAAATTTTTATACCTTCACCATTGATAACATACAAATTTTCTGTCGTCCCTTGCTAGCAGGGGGATATGTAGATTGTCAATAATTGGCATAACTGGAGCCCTAAAAACTACAACGACAGCAGCACTTTATGCCACTCTCCACATCCGACCTGCAGACCTAATGGCCAAAACTATAGCGCTAGTGATTGCAGCAATGTCTAAGGCCTCGGGGGAAATTGGGTGCAGGCAATATGGCCACAGAAATATAGCGCCATTGGTCCCGCGCCTAAGCTTCGAAATACATTAAGACATAAAGACGGAGGGTTTGCACAAGGGTGCGTTAATGGAAGAACATTCTCTACACGTCTTTGCCGATGGTTCCAAGTCAACGGAAGGGGCTGGTGGAAATACCACTGTGCTAATGGAAAAAGAGGAATATATTACCAAAACCTAAGAACTCATCGAGGAATATATCCACGTATGAATACAAGAAATAAGAGATTCTAACATGGCATATAACTTAGTCCAAATGAGCCCATGGGCGGCTCTACTGATTGCGCTACCAACAATCCACAAGCCGGACACTGCACTTGGCTCATCATTTCATTAATTTTAAATCGGCAACATATTACAAACTGTCCAAATTTTTAAAAACAATATTGAAAGACACTCTGGAGCTAAGGGACGACTATGCAAAAGCTAACACAACTGAACTAATAGATAGGTTAGGTTAGGTGGTAGCTGTCCTGATAGGGGAAGCTCACTTCGACAACATGAAGGTCCATTGTGATACCACATACAATAAAATAACGGTGACGTATCTATAGCTACTTAGAGAATCGTTGCGTAGCAAAGCTATATTTCCGAATGATACTGATCTCAATAGTGGATAAATCCTGCGGATATCCAAGTGAGTCGCGACTGAAGTTCTTTCACCTATTTCTGGCAAAAGCTGGCCAATTAAGTGATTCGATGATTCCACCTCGTCATCCTCCACACAGCTACAGCAGGACGGGGTTTCCAGTATATTGAGACAAAACTCCAATGACCATTGTAAGGGACCCATTGTGAACCAATTATTTTGGCAGACCTGCTGCTATCCACTTCCGGCCAGCAAAATCTTGCTATCCTGCAAGAGGTCGTACCCGCCGAACGTTTGCTAAGCTGACGCGAGGCCTATCTATGGAGGAGCAAACCATAGATGGCCAGCGGAATCCCGAAATCCCTGCAGCCATCTTCACCGGGTTCAATTGTACCGATGAGGGCTAAGAGATCCGCTTGACAGTTTCCCGGGATATCTTTATGGCTTGGGACCCAGATGATCTTAATTATAGTTCGATGCAATAGCAAGCGAGGTCAGGCACTCCCAGACCACACCCGATCGCACTGTAGTTGAAATCAAGGCCTTGGTAGTCGCTTGGCTATCAGAGTATATCTTAAATTCCCTAACCGCATCCTTAATCGCAGCAACTTTCGCTTGGACGAGGCGGCCGTGATCAGCCAACTTCACACAAAAACAACTCCAACAACCTTTTCGTCCAACTTCGACCCATCCGTGAACAAGTTAACCGATCCCCTGTCCCAGATGAGTTCTCTTCCCCATTTCTCTTTTGGGGGAATGATTAGGGTGAAGGTTGTATAGGGAGCAGTCAGGGATAAAGTCGAACTTGGTAAGAAGGCTAGAGTGTCCGAAGTCAGAAAGCCCATTGCCTATATCACGAAGTCTGACCATCTGTTCGATCGAATTAGGAATATTATTTCAAAGAACGCTAAACTATTTTGCCTGCTCCTCCAATGCATTTAGGGAGTGGTTTGGAACTATCGTAAAATAGGATAAAATCGTATTAGAAGAATCACGTAGAATTTCGGTCTTGTTCGGCAGCAACGAAATTTTACTAAAAAAAAAACGTATCTGTAAATTTTACGTAAGTTCGGAACTATCAAAAAAGTCCTAACAAACCACATTTTATTCCAGTTCGGAACCAGGGGAAAGGTAATACAGTGGCAACAATTTCATCGTCCAGGACATCGCCATGTTAAATTCGCCAGTTGAAAGCATGCAAAAGAGATAGGGAATGAACTAGTAGTGTTTCCGAAGCAGCAATCAGAAATATAAATTATAGCAAACAGTGTCGAAAAATTTAGAGAAAAAAATATTATGTTAACGATATATATAAAAAGAGATGATAAAAAACTTTTAAGTACATCCTTTATATAAATGGACGAGAAAAAACCAAAAATGTCTCTTTTAACAAAGATGTAATCTTGTTGAACGCGGTCCCCGTGGTGTGATGTTAGGTGCTTGGCGTACCACACCGAAGATCTTGGGTTCACGCGCAGGGCAAAGCAACATCAAAATTGTAAAAGCAAGTTTTCTCAATTAGAGGAAAATTGTTCTAAACGGGGTCGCCCGTTGGGAATGTTTGGCAAGAACTCCACGTTCGGAGTCGGAATAAAACAAGTAGGCCCCCAATTTGTAGGAAACACAAAAAGAGACGCAAATTGGAAGTGAAGCTCGACCTAAAATCCCTTAGGAGGCTATCGCGCCTTACATTTATTTATTTTAATCCTGTTGAACTTTGATATTAAAATTTTATAATAACTGTACACATTTTTATGAGGTACACAAATATAAAAGTGGTGCGCACGTGAATGTTTTTTGTGTAGGCTTTGCTGGTCTTTTCAATTTAAAATGAAAAATGTTTATTTTTCCTCCAGTTTTACCCAACGTTTCGCCAAACTCCTTGTCATCATCAGGGGTTAAATCTTTTTATTTGCGGTCACGAGGTTTCAAAGCTCCGAAGGCTTTTTGATTTTTCATGATCTCTATACCACAAAAATTTGTCCCTGATGTTGCATTGTCATCGAGCGATGAAGTATTTTTTTAGTTTCACGAATCTTCACGAATATTACACATTTTGGAAGTGAAGTTTCAAAATATCTCTAAATATATCGATCAAACCCATCTCGAAAACTCTTATATCTTAAATATTTCAACCTAATAGAGCCCAAATCTTGATTCGACGTTTCTATGAGTTATCGGGAAGTTCTGTAAAACTCCAAAGGAAAATTTTCGGTCGCATTTTAAAATTTCCACAATCCCTGGACCAGCCAGCAAATTTTTTTCCCCTAACGTTAAATTGTCACTGAGTTTCGATGTGTGTTCTAAGCTTCAAGGCTCTCCGGGAAGTTTACTCAAAAATCGGTTGCTGGAGTCTCCAATTTTGTATGGAAATTGGTGGAGAAACATCAAACGAAACTAATATAAAGGAAGTAAAATACTCTTTATCTTGCTCAGTCCTGCACAGAATGTGTGGCGCGAATAAATCGTTAGTTGTCTATTTTTCTAAATTCCTGTTGTCGTTGTTGTTGTAGCGTTAAGGACACTCCCCGACAATTATGTGGAGTATTATTGATTTTGATGGTCCTTTGGCGGTTGCACACCCGGTAGGTTCCGGTAACAAGCACCATTAGCCGAACCATCTCGGGAACGGTTTAGTATGACCACATGAAACCTTCAAGGCCATACCACCCTCCCACCCACTCGATCCATGAGAAAATAGGGGTCGCCAGAGCCTCGAATGCTAAAGAAACAGGATCCGCCATGGGTAGGTGAGGTTAATTATTGGGTTGGAGAAGCTGTAAACTGCGCTTGCAACCCCTTGAAAGGGTTACCCTACACAGCCCCTTGAACCTATTTGGTATTTTAGTCGACTCTTACGACAGGCATACCTGCCGTGGATATATTTTAAACATGTTTCTATACCCAGCTGTACTTCTGCAAAGCGTATTACACCTTTGACTGGATAACCGTTAGTTGAACAGGTATAAAGAAATCGAAATAGATATAGATGTATATATGTCAAAATCATCAGTATAGAAAAAAATTAATTAAGCTATGTCCGTCCGTCTGTCCGTCCGTTAACACAATAACTTGAGAAAATATTGAGATATATTCACCAAATCCGGGCTTATCTGGACGCAGAATTGATTGGTATTGAGGATGAGCGAAATCGGAGGATAACGACGCCCCATTTTTCGATGTCCAAAATTTTGAAAAATGAGATAATTCAAAATGAATACCGCTAAGGTAATAAAATTTGAAGGTGCAATGGTTTGATGACGCAAAACATAAATTCCATAAAATTTTGCAATATGGGCGTGACATCACCCACATTTAGAAGAAGAAAATTTGGAAGTTCAACAAGCCGTAAATTAAAAGCCGTTAGGTTAGGTTAAGTTGAACTGGATGGTCCATGGAGACCTCACGTAGACTGAATGAGTCCGTAGTGTAGAAGTTTATTTAACGACCAAACTGAAAACCCTTACCTAAAGCCAGAGACTATGTTATAAAATAACTCCGTCCTCTTGGGAAATACTAGAAGATTTCTATGGCATTTGCCGCTTACTGCTTATAGATCTGACAGCTGAAGCACTCCTAATAGCTGGAGTCTTAGCCGCGCAAGCGCTCGATCGTTTCCTCTGCCAACCCGCACTTCCCACATCTGCTATCACTGACGAATCCAAATTTAAAGGCATGTGAAGACAGTAGGCGGTGTCCATTCAGAATACCCATCATAATTCTACAGTCCTCTCTTTTTAATGATAGTAGCAACTTTGTTAGTCTAATGTTGTAAGACCTATACATTATTTTCAACAGTTTGCAGCCCCGCGCTTGGAACCAGGCCTTTCCCGCTTGGTCGATCGTATGCACCTCTCACCTTCTCTTAATCTCGTCCAATCTAATTGCGACGTCTTCGGAGCACGCTTCAATGTATGCGTCCTTTTTAGCTGGCTCATCCCATTTTTCATTCAAAATTGAAATATGGCAGAGGCACTATGCTTGCCAAATTAAATAGACTGCGTGAAGATAATCAAAATCGCTTAAAGACCACGCCTACTTCTCCTAAAGGTCTAAACTTAACAAAGTTTACAATAAGTCTATGGTTTTTAACTACATTTGACTGATATTCTATCTCAGTAGTGGTATGGTTGAGCTAAGAACAAAACTTAAATATATTTTGAAATGTAATCAAATTTTTTTTAACTCTTTCCGGAATACTTTCAGTGCCGTAAGTCTCCCAATCCGACCGAAATTTGGCATAAACATTTTTTTCGTAGCTACAACTGTTTGCTCTGAAAATGAATGAAATCGCCTGAAAGCCACCCCTCCGTTTTTGCATAGTTAGGTAAAAAACCAAAACACACTTAACGGATAATAACGCTTTTTAGTACAATGGGACTTGGTGTTTTGTTCAGAATAGAACCAGAATAGAACGTCAATGCGCAGCCTTATAACACAATTAACCACACAAAGCAAACAAAAACAGCGTTTCGCCCAAACATAGACTTTCTTACATATTCAATATCAATTTTTGAAAACTTTAATCGTATTCGTCCTTTTTCATATTGGAATGTTTATGAACTTTGAGCACGTTTTTGAATACTCTTTGAAATCAATAGTTAATTGAAAGGGAATATAAATTCGGTGAAATAAATTATACCGAAGATCAATAGCTTAAATTTCTTTTGTATCTCATGTGAACATTTTTGTTAAAAAACAATGCGCTTTCTATATATGTGTTTGGGAGTTCAACTTCACAAAAATTATAAAAGGTTTGATTTTTAAGAAAAAGAAATATTTAGTTTTTCTGTTATAATAAACAAAAGAGTACAAAAATGAAAAGTTATTTTTTTCAAAACCGGTTTTCAATAATTAAATTTGAAATTTTGGTCAATATCTGATTTTTTGTATTTTTTTTTTGTATTAAGACAATACAAAAACAGCTGCTCTAACCAACCTTATGGAAATCAATGTAATTCGTCAATGGTGCGATACCATAACGCCTTAGCCGTAACCATAAATATACCATAGCCAACCAATTGGTTTTTGGTTTTTCGCCATATCCATAACCTAAAAATATGTGAGTTGGCGAATTTGTAAGTTTTTATACTCAGTTGAGCAGAGCTCACAGAGTATATTAAGTTTGATTGGATAACGGTTGGTTGTACAGGTATAAAGGAATCGAGATAGATATAGACTTCCATATATCAAAATAATCAGGATGGAAAAAAAATTTGATTGAGCCATGTCCGTCCGTCCGTTAACACGATAACTTGAGTAAATTTTGAGGTAAATTGATGAAATTTGGTATGTAGGTTCCTGAGCACTCATCTCATATTTAAAATGAACGAAATCGGACCATAACCACGCCCACTTTTTCGATATCGAAAATTTCGAAAAACCGAAAAAGTGCGATAATTTATTACCAAAGAAAGCTAAAACGATGAAACTTGGTAGATGGGTTGACCTTATGACACAGAATAGAAAACTAGTAAAATTTTGGACAATGGGCGTGGCACCGCCCACTTTTAAAAGAAGGTAATTTAAAAGTTTTGCAAGCTGTAAATTGGCAGTCGTTGAAGATATCATGATGAAATTTGGCAGGAACGTTCCTCCTATTACTATATATACGCTTAATAAAAATTAGCAAAATAGGAGAAGGACCACGCCCACTTAAAAAAAAAAAAATTTTTTTAAGTAAAATTTTAACAAAAAATTTAATATCTTTACAGTATATAAGCAAATTATGTCAACATTCAACTCCAGTAATGATATGGTGCAACAAAATACAAAAATAAAAGAAAATTTCAAAATGGGCGTGGCTCCGCCCTTTTTCATTTAATTTGTCTAGGATACTTTTAATGCCATAAGTCGAACAAAATTTAACCAATCCTTTTGAAATTTGGTAGGGGCATAGATATTATGACGTTAACTGTTTTCTGTGAAAATGGGCGAAATCGGTTGAAGCCAGGCCCAGTTTTTATACACAGTCGTCCGTCTGTCCTTCCGCATGGCCGTTAACATGATAACTTGAGCAAAAATCGACATATCTTCACTGAACTTAGTTCACGTGCTTACTTGAACTCACTTTATCTTGGTATGAAAAATGAACGAAATCCGACTATGACCACGGCCACTTTTTCGATATCGAAAATTACGAAAAATTAAAAAAATGCCATAATTCTATACCAAATACGAAAAAAGGGATGAAACATGGTAATTGTATTGGTCTATTGACGCAAAATATAACTTTAGAAAAAACTTTGTGAAATGGTTGTGACACCTACCATATTAAGTAGAAGAAAATGCAAAAGTTCTGCAGGGCGAAATAAAGAACCCTTGAAATCTTGGCAGGCATTACATATATAAATAAATTAGCGGTATCCAACAGATGATGTTCTGGGTTACCCGGGTCCACATTTTGGTCGATATCTGGAAAACGCCTTCACATATACAACTACCACCACTCCCTTTTAAAGCTCTCATTAATACCTTTAATTTGATACCAATATCGTACAAACACATTCTAGAGTCACCCCTGGTCTACTTTTATGGCGATATCTCGAAAAGGCGCCCACCTATAGAACTAAGGCCCACTCCCTTTTAAAATACTCATTAACACCTTTCATTTGATACCCATATCGTACAAACAAAGTCTAGAGTCACCCCTGGTCCACCTTTATGGCGATATCTCGAAAAGGCGTCCACCTATAGAACTAAGCCCCACGCCCTTTTAAAATACTCATTAACACCTTTCATTTGATACCCATATCGTACAAACAAAGTCTAGAGTCACCCCTGGTCCACCTTGATTGCGATAACTCGAAAAGGCGTCCACCTATAGAACTAAAGCCCACTCCCTTTTAAAATACTCATTAACACCTTTCGTTGGATACGCATCTTATACAAACATATTCTAGAGTCACCCCTGGTCCACCTTTATAGCGATATCTCGAAAAGGCGTCCACCTATAGAACTAAGCCCCACGCCCTTTTAAAATACTCATTAACACCTTTCATTTGATACCCATATCGTACAAACAAAGTCTAGAGTCACCCCTGGTCCACCTTGATTGCGATACCTCGAAAAGGCGTCCACCTATAGAACTAAGGCCCACTCCCTTTTAAAATACTCATTAACACCTTTCGTTTGATACGCATATTATACAAACGTATTCTAGAGTCACCCCTGGTCCACCTTAATGGCGATATCTCGAAAAGGCGACCACCTATACAACTACCACCACTCACTTTTAAACCCCTCATTAATACCTTAAATTTGATACCCATATCGTACAAACACATTCTATAGTCACCCCTGGTCCACCTTTATGGCGATATTTCGAGACGGCGTCCACCTATAGAACTAAGGCCCACTCCCTTTTAAAATACTCATTAACACCTTTCATTTGATACCCATATCGTACAAACAAATTCTAGAGTCAACCCTGATCCACCTTTATGGCGATATCACTAAATGGCGTCCACCATAGAACTATGGCCCACTCCCTCATAAAATACTCTTTAATGCCTTTCATTTGATACACATGTCATACAAACACATTCCAGGGTTTCCCTCGGTTCATTTTCCTACATGGTTATTTTCCCTTATGTTGTCACCATAGCTCTCAACTGAGTATGTAATGTTCGGGTACACCCGAACTTAACCTTCCTTTCTTGTTGTAATACGTTTTGACTAAGAGACGTATTATTTGTGGAATATGTTTGTAATTTTTTGCGTTTCCTTAATTTTTATGACAATTTCACGATTTTTAGGTTAAGGCACCAATTGATATGGATAAGTAAAAATGTGGTTATGACTAAGCATTATGACTATGTCAACTTTTCGAAAGTTGTTTATAACTTTAAGTACGTTCAAACACAATTGGAGTTTAGGAAAAAACAAAAATATTTATATAACTTAATTACCGAATAACATTCACGCGTAAACAACAGAGAGTGTATGAGGGTGTTGAAAGTTTTGAAATACTACAGAACAAAGACTGTTGGGTTCGCTGGTGCCTATACATATACGTTGATGGCTACTAGGGTGATATACTCGGTTAAACAAACCAGTTGAAAATAAATTCCGCCGCCGTGGTGTAGTAGTAGTGTGTTCCGTCTTCCACGCCGGGGCTCAAGCGCCGGGCAAAGTAATATCGAAAATTTAGAAAACAGTTTTTCCAATCGGAGTCGCCCCTCGGCAATGGTATGGCAAACACTCCGAGTGTATTTCTGCCATGAAAAGCTTCTCAGTGAAAATTCACCTGCCATGCAGATGCCGTTCGGAGTTGGCATAAAAAGAGGAGCATGCTTTTGAAAGTTGACCGAAATACCAAAGAGGATAGATTAAAATAAGATCCACCAGTTTGCTACGAGTGGCGTGAAACTCGATGGAAAACAAAAAATGCATGCCAAATGTTTTCTATGAGAAATTTTTTTTATTGCCTCCTATTAATTCATAAGATGTAGTAACCTCTCGCTATTGTGACTTTTGAAAAGAGAATTAATTAGTAAGTTATATACAATCGTTAAAATCAACACAAATATGACACGAAGACATTTTATGCATGTATTACCAAAAAAAAAGCAGCTACTACCTCATATTGAGATGCAGTGCAGCAGCGATGGGCAAAACGGCTCGTATGAGCCTTTTTAAGTGCTTGGTGAAGGGCGATCAAGTGCAGGTATGTGGAGCGAAGAAAAAACACAGGAAGAGAATAATATACAAACACTCATAAGATTGATAAAGAGAGAGTATTTGGCCTTATACTATCTGAAAAATAGAGCTGCCGCTGCAAATATGTAATATCGCTTTTGTGATTCACAACTCGAACTGAAATTTCAGTTGTAATTTTAAAAGTTCCTTTATGATTCAAATCATAAACAAAGCAGGTTTTAAATTTAGAAAAATGGTAGCCGTAAATTAAACACACATGCAACACATGCTCCAACAATTTTTGCATTGTGGATTTAACGATATATGTATGTGAGCTGAAGAAATTTGAAAATTCCTCCCTAATTTTAAATTTATAAATGAAAACAGTTATGTTTATAATAAAACTGGTAAAATTAGTCGTTGTTTATATGATTGGTACCTTTTTTTTATTTGTAAAGTGATACATTTCTTCCTAGGCTCACGGCAACACTGCCAATAAGTCTGAAAAGGGTTTCGATTGTTTACGAAACGTGCATTAGTACGTTTTTCTACTACTACGTCCTCTAATGCTGCTACTTTAAAAATACTTTTTTTTTAAATACTTTCATGTATATATTGCAAAATGAATCGGCTTGCATATAATTAAATGTATGTGAAGGCGAAATGGATGCCAATAATGCGCTGCTTAACACAAAGTCGACTTCAGTCTATGGTTATTCCGTTTTTGGTATTTCTTGCCAAAAAATGTATGTTTTTGTTTTCATACTATTACAACCATGGCGGAACGATACAAGGTGGCAGCATGGCGACATACCTACAAACATAAATAAAAATTCCATGTACTTTGTTTTTGTAAATTCGATGGACAAATGTCAAAATCATACTGCACCGGAAGTTGATGTATCAAATCAAATAAAAAAAAGTTTATAATCAGCTGTCCCATGCTGCCACCTTATATCGATCCGCCATGATTACAACACAGTTTGGGAATTGGTTTTCGCTGTTGAGAGAGAATATTTTCATTTCAGTTTTTTAGTGTTTCCGCAACTTTCTTGCGATGAATATCGTTTGAGATAAAGTGTACGATATTTCCAATGTATTTTTTTTTACTCCCCTAACACCCAAAAACATGCATATATGCATGTATGGAGTACTCGCGATTTTTGCAGGGTGGTTCTATTTTAAACTCATTTTCGTTCAAAAGAAGCAAAAAGGATACAGAGGCTACAACAAATGAAGTTAACGTGGGAAAAATTAGTTTTCAGTTTCAGTTCAAATGTGGTGATTTCCCTACAAAAACTGTTTATTTTAAAATAAAGATATAGCAGAACAATAAACATAAAAACACAAGTTCCATTGTACTAAAAGGCGCCATTACCCGTTAAGTGTGTTTTTTTTTACCTAGCTATGCCAAAAAGTAGGAGTGGCTTTCATGCGATTTCGCTCATATACAGAGCAAACAGTTGTAGCCAAAAATGTTTATACCAAATTTCGTTCGGATTTGGAGATATTTGTTCAACTTATGGCATTAAACTTAAATTACGGGTTACGCTCATTTTCAAATTCTTTTTACGTTTTGTTCTTAGCTTAACCATTAGTTAAATACGATGGAGTTATCGCAAACTTTGTTAAGGTGAGACCTTTAGGAAAATGGGCCTGGTCTTTTACCGATTTTTATTATCTTCACTAAGTCTATATAATTTGGCAGGGATAGTGTCTGTGCAAATTTCAGTGTAATATCTTTAAAGGCTTTTGATTAAAGCTTGTTGGACTTACAAAATGTCTTCTTCTTAATGTGGAAGGTGCCACGCCCATATTGCAAAGTTTTTTGCAATTTATGTTTTGCGTCATAAAACCAATCTACCTACCCAACTTCATTAGCTTAGCAGTATTCGTTTTTAAATTATCTCATTTTTTCCATTTTTCTAAATTTTGGATATCGAAAAAGTGGATGTGGTTAATGTCCGATATCTCTCATTTTCAATACCAATCTATTTTGGTCCAGAGAAGCCCTTATACCGAATTTGATGAAGATATCTCAATATTTTCTCAAGTTATCTGGTTAACGGTCGTACAAACGGACAGACGGACGGACATGGTTTAATAAATTAAATTATTTTCGATATTGATGATTTTGATATATGGAAGTCTATAGCTATCTCGATTCCTTTATTCCTGTACAACCAACCGTTATCCAATCAAAGTTATAATACCCTGTGCACAAGTATAGCTGGGTATAAAAACTGATGTTTTCAATTGACATTTCTCGAATGATTTGAAAGCCGTTTTTTTTTAACCAGTCCAATAATCGAACACTTACGTCGTCACATAAACAAAAACATTTTATTTTAAAACTGTATTCACAACTGCTTTTATGTTTGCTTTGTTAATTTTCTATTGAAATAAAAAGATTTCACTACCTGGTTTCCTAAAGTTGACGACAGAGTGGGCGCGAAAAGCATTGCTATTATATAAAGATAGAAAGCTATGACAAAAGTTTCTTATGGAAAATTGTAAAATTTTTCACAGTAACAGAAACGTTTCAAGCTTGTAAAATATATGAAAATAACAATTGTTACTCGCCTAGCATAGACGAATTCAAGTTCAATAAAAACCATGATTCAATCACAAGTGACTTGCTCGTCTGACAAAATTTTTGACAATTGCAGCCATCTTACTCCCAAATCGAATTGGCATCCATTAACTGTGTTGTTGTATTAGATAAAGGAGGCAAACCATTTACTTTCATTTTTCTGATTTTATTTTAGGTTTGGTAAAAGTCTATAACACTCCACTGCTAAAACTCTTCCATAAATATCGGGAGAGGTGTCAAACGACAAGGCGAAAAGAAAACCTGTAACTCTGTCCGGAGATATTTGTAGTTGTGGTTGGCATGTGGTTGTAATTTTATGGAGGGTGGGGCCGTGTGTAGAAATCCACGCATGTGGGGAAAGCTTTTGACCGCCATTCACTGGGAATGGCCAGACCGATTCTTTTCCATGCGGCTGAAGTAGCTGACATACCCGGTTTAAGGGCTAGATGGGGGGTTTTCATCGGCAGCATCTATCCACTACAAGGTGCGGCTACAAGCGGCCTCTGTCTAGGATAAAGTGACTCGCTATATAAACGTGCAAATAATATTTTCATTTCCGCTACACTGAAAGAAATGGTGCTAGTAAAATCAACAAATCGGTGCTGTTGTTCTTGACTTAACGGAAATTCGGTGAAATTGATCGAATTATGGTTAATTCGACCGAGTTCTTTGTCAAGCGAACAAATTAGTTTAGTGATTTCAACAGAAGAGAAGTTGTCGCTCTTAAGTTAACAAAATTCTGTAAATATATGAGTTAACCGGGGATTGCCCGTATCGCTTTAAATGTATGAAAACATTTATTTCAAGCAATTTTTAAGCTACTGCATAGATTTTATCGCGGGCTTGGCGACTAAGTCAAAAAAAACCATAACGGATATTTGTCAAAAAAGGTTCGAAAAAGGTTCGGTGTTAGCAACGGGTCAAATACATAAAATGGGATCTCTATCATAAAGTTAAAGTTAAAGTTTAAAATTAAAGTTAAAGTTAAAGTTAAAGTTAAAATTAAAGTTAAAGTTAAAGTTAAAGTTAAAGCTAAAGTTAGAGTTAAAGTTTAAAGTTAAAGTTTAAAGTTAAAGTTAAACTTAAACTTAAACTTAAAGTTAAAGTTAGAGTTAAAGTTAAAGTTAAAGTTTAAAGTTAAAGTTAAAGCTAAACTTAAACTTAAATTTAAAGTTAAAGTTAAAGTTAAAATTAAAGTTAAAGTTAATGTTTTTTTTTTTTTTTTTTTTTTTTTTTTTTGTGTTTCGTGGAAGGAGGAAATGCTTTATGCACTGACCGGGATATTTAAGCCTCACTGCGAGACTCTCCGAGTGTAGGACTCCCTTCTGCCATGAAGGCCTACCCACTAAAACCTAACCTCCCACGGCCCGCGCAAATCCCCGTACCTGGGACCGCGTTTAGCATTACTTCGGGTACGGGTGCGCGCTACGTGAGCTCTATGGCTACTCTCACGCTAATGGGCTAGGCATCCGTCTTCTCGTTTAATGGTAAGTATATGCCTCACATATGTGCTGACCGTATCCCATCTGTCTCTTCGACAGGTCATGTTATTAATGACACTGCCCGGGGATAGGTCGCCAAGTACCTCTTCTACCCTCCTTCGCTGATGGGAGAAGTGCCTGCATTCGAAGAAGGTGTGGCGTACATCGTCTATTTCCCCACAGTACAGACAGCTCGGGCTATCAACCTTACCCATTCTGTGTAGGTATTTGCGGAAGTAACCATGTCCCGTTAGAAACTGGGTCAGGTAAAAGTCTACCTCTCCGTGCGGTCGCTTCAACCATGGATCAAGTTCAGGGATTAGTTCCCTAGTCCACTTTCCTACGATGCTGTTGCTCCACTGATCTTGCCAACGTCGGATCGATTCTTCTCGCGCCTGCATGGCAACAGCAGCTCTACTTGCTTGCGATCCGTTGTCATATATTGTTTTTCTTTCCTCAACGAGAAGATATATTGGTATGGTTCCCGCAACGACCAGGACAGCTTCAGCTGAGACCGTGCGGTAAGCCGAAGATATTCGCAGCGCCCCTCTGCGTTGGACCGAGGTGAGGGCGACTCGGTTCTTCCGGTATTTCATTGCGTCCGCCCAGATTTCTGCACCATATAAGAGTATAGAATCCGAAGTTAATGTTAATGTTAATGTTAATGTTAAAGTTAAAGTTAAAGTTAAAGTTAAATTTAAAGTTAAAGTTAAATTTAAATATTTAAAAGTAATATAAATAATATTTTGACTCCGAATATTGAAATAAATATTGCACACGTAGCGATGTTAATGTTATGCGCTCATATGTTGGAGATATTTGTGCGTGCTTATGCAAACTTAGAAATGGTCTACATATTGTCATGGTAGCAATTTACATTTCTCCGAAACCAAAATTGGACGAGGTAGAGCATTTTATTAATCGCACTTTACTGGAGTACTCTGAAGAAGGGGCAAAAATACTTGGTACAAATGGTAATAAATTTCCACTTATCTTGGCCGGCGATTTCAACATCAATTTGGCTGATAAAAAATCAGAGCGGTTGACAAGTTTTCTTTGTGAAAAATTCAATTTGAAAATAAATAATGATCCAAAAGAATCCACAACAAAATATGGGATCACCATTGACGCGGTGTTTTCAAGATATTTAGAGGATATCAAGTCTCAAACGTATGTTTCCTATTTCAATTATAAATATTCCTGAATAACCGGTGTATGTACATATCTTGTAAGATAATAATAGAAAATTTTTAAACAATATTAACTTCTCATTTATTCAATAAAAGTAAAAAATGTGTTCTCTTATCGGCCGCCACGCTTAAAAAGTGTAACTTGAATTAATATCCAAGACAAAACTTGAATTAATATCAAAGAAAACAAAATGTTGCATAAATATTATAATTGCATAAGTTGTCAATATGCAATAGCTTTACCGGGGCAGTACCCGAGTGTCACACGTTCTTTTTTAATTTTATAATTTATTTAATAATTTGGGAAAAATTTAAACAACGTGACATCAGGGCGGACAAGGCGACAGCTGTTTCGATTATACCTTGTAAATCTCTTCAAAGCCTTTTCTCCCGGGAGTGGGAGTCGAACCCGCACTCCTACGATAGTTGAAATGGTTATAAACGCATTCAGCTACGTCATGCCTTAGTTGTTGTAAAGTTTTTCCCAATTGCCTTTTTTTCTCATTATCTTCCACACATCACATAATTCGTATGTAGTTATGTGTTGAAGTCAGTGGCGTATCCAGCTTGGGGATTGGGGGGATAGATCCCCCCTTCGTCGTACAACTTCTTATTTTACTTCGTAATTTATATTAAAATGACCAAACTTCTTCCTGATTTACCAAGAAAATACAAGAGAAAATCAAAATCTCTATATATGTTGTCGTGGAGTATAGAGTACTCATGAAATTCCATATCATCGGTCCCAACGAAGACTATTTCAGTTGGTTATTTGCGTCGAAGACTATCTCAGTTCGTCTTGATTAATGCAAAACTGACACCTTTCGCTTTTTTGCTAATTTAGTATTTTTTTTTTTTTAATTTTACTTATTTTTTTATTATTTTATTTAATTTTTTTTTTTAGTTTATCTTATTTTATTTATTTTTATTTATAAAATTAATAAAAAAAATATAAACCTAAGTAATTAACATAAAAATAAACAAAATAAAATAATACCAAAATAAGTAAAATTAAACTAAATAATACAAAATTAGCAAAAAAGCGAAACGTGTTAGTTTAAAACAAGTAAGGAAGATTAAGTTCGGGTGTAACCGAACATTACATACTCAGTTGAGAGCTATGGTGACAACATAAGGGAAAATAACCATGTAAGAAAATGAACCGAGCGAAACCATGGAATGTGTTTGTATGACATGTGTATCAAATGAAAGACATTAAAGAGTATTTTATGAGGGAGTGGGCCATAGTTCTATAGGTGGACGCCATTTAGGGATATTGCCATAAAGGTGTATCAGGGTTAACTCTAGAATGCGTTTGTACGATATGGGTATCAAATGAAAGGTGTTAATGAGTATTTTAAAAGGGAGTAATCCTTAGTTCCATAGGTGGACGCCGTTTCGAGATTTCGCCACAAAGGTGGACCAGGGGTGACCCTAGAATTTGTTTGTACAATATGGGCATCAAACGAATGGTGTTATTGAGTATTTTAAAAGGGAGTGGGCCTTAGTTCTATAGGGGATGCCGTTTCGAAATATCGCCATAAAAGTGAACCAGGGGTGACCCTAGAATTTGTTTGTACAATACGGGTATCAAAAGAAAGGTGTTAATGATTATTTTAAAAGGGAGTAATCCTTAGTTCCATAGGTGGACGCCGTTTCGAGATATCGCCATAAAGGTGGACCAGGGATGACCCTAGAATTCGTTTGTGCAATATGGGTACCAAACGAAAGGAGTTAATGATTATTTTAAAAGGTAGTAATCCTTAGTTCCATAGGTGGACGCCGTTTCGAGATATCGCCATAAAGGTGGACCAGGGGTGACTCTAGAATGTGTTTGTACGATACGGGTATCAAAAGAAAGGTGTTAATGATTATTTTAAAAGGGAGTAATCCTTAGTTCCATAGGTGGACGCCGTTTCGAGATATCGCCATAAAGGTGGACCAGGGGTGACTCTAGAATGTGTTTGTACGATACGGGTATCAAAAGAAAGGTGTTAATGATTATTTTAAAAGGGAGTAATCCTTAGTTCCATAGGTGGACGCCGTTTCGAGATATCGCCATAAAGGTGGACCAGGGGTGACCCTAGAATTTGTTTGTACAATACGGGTATCAAAAGAAAGGTGTTAATGATTATTTTAAAAGGGAGTAATCCTTAGTTCCATAGGTGGACGCCGTTTCGAGATATCGCCATAAAGGTGGACCAGGGATGACCCTAGAATTCGTTTGTGCAATATGGGTACCAAACGAAAGGAGTTAATGAGTATTTTAAAAGGGAGTGGGCCTTAGTTCTATAGGTGGACGGCTTTTCGAGGTATCGCAATAAAGGTGGACCAGGGGTGACTCTAGACTTTGTTTGTACGATATGGGTATCAAATGAAAGGTGTTAATGAGTATTTTTAAAAGGGAGTGGGCCTTCGTTCTATAGGTGTTCGCCTTTTCGAGATATCACCACAAAGGTGGACCAGGGGTGACTTTAGAATATGTTTGTACGATATGGGTATCAAATGAAAGGTGTTAATGAGTATTTTAAAAGGGCGTTGGGCTTAGTTCTATAGGTGGACGCCTTTTCGAGATATCGCCATAAAGGTGGACCAGGTGTGACTCTAGAATTTGTTTGTACGATATGGGTATCAAACTAAAGGTATTAATGAGAGTTTTAAAAGGGAGTGGTGGTAGTTGTATATGTGAAAGCGTGTTCCAGATATCGACCAAAATGTGGACCAGGGTGACCTAGAACATCATCTGTTGGATACCGCTAATTTATTTATATATGTAATACCTGCCAAAATTTTAAGGGTTTTTTATTTCGCCCTGCAGAACTTTTTCATTTTCTTCTACTTAATATGGTAGGTGTCACAACCATTTTATAAAGTTTTTTCTAAAGTTATATTTCGCGTCAATAAAACAATCCAATTACCTTACCATGTTTCATCCCTTTTTTCGTATTTGGTATAGAATTATGGCATTTTTTTCATTTTTCGCAATTTTCGATATCGAAAAAGTGGGCGTGGTCATTGTCGGATTTCGTTCATTTTTCATACCAAGATAAAGTGAGTTCAGATAAGTACGTGAACTAAGTTCATTAAAGATATGTCGATTTTTGCTCAAGTTATCGTGTTAACGGCCATGCGGAAGGACAGACGGACGACTGTGTATAAAAACTGGGCGTGGCATCAACCGATTTCGCCCATTTTCACAGAAAACAGTTAACGTCATAAAATATATGCCCCTACCAAATTTCAAAAGGATTGGTTAATTTTTGTTCGACTTATGGCGTTAAAAGTATCCTAGACAAATTAAATGAAAAAGGGCGGAGCCACGCCCATTTTGAAATTTTCTTTTATTTTTGTATTTTGTTGCACCATATCATTACTGGAGTTGAATGTTGACATAATTTACTTATATACTGTAAAGATATTAAATTTTTTGTTAAAATTTTACTTTTAAAAAATTTTTTTTTTAAAGTGGGCGTGGTCCTTCTCCGATTTTGCTAATTTTTATTAAGCGTACATATAGTAATAGGAGTAACGTTCCTGCCAAATTTCATCATGATATCTTCAACGACTGCCAAATTATAGCTTGCAAAAATTTTAAATTACCTTCTTTTAAAAGTGGGTGGTGCCACGCCCATTGTCCAAAATTTTACTAATTTTCTATTCTGCGTCATAAGTTCAACTCTTCTACCAAGTTTCGTGGCTTTATCTGTCTTTTGTAATGAATTATCGCACTTTTTCGGTTTTTCGAAATTTTCGAAATCGAAAAAGTGGGCGTGGTTATAGTCCGATATCGTTCATTTTAAATAGCGATCTGAGATGAGTGCTCAGGAACCTACACACCAAATTTCATTAAGATACCTCAAAATTGACTCAAGTTATCGTGTTAACGGACGGACGGATGGACGGACGGACATGGCTCAATCAAATTTTTTTTCAATCCTGATTATTTTGATATATGGAAGTCTATATCTATCTCGATTCCCTTATATATGTATAACCAACCGTTATCCAATCAAACCTAATATACTCTGTGAACTCTGCTCAACTGTGTATAAACAAGTAAGGAAGGCTAAGTTCGGGTGTAACCGAACATAACATACTCAGTTGAGAGCTATGGAGACAAAATAAGGAAAATCAATCTGGGGTAACCCTGGAATGTGGTTGTATAACATGTGTATCAAATAAAAGGTATTAAAGAGTATTTTAAGAGAGAGTAGGCCATAGTTCTATGGATGAACGCCATTTAGGGATATCGCCATAAAGGTGGACCAGGGCTGACTCTAGAATTTGTTTGTACGATATGGGTATCAAATGAAAGGTGTTACTGAGCATTTTAAGAGGGAGTGGGCCTTAGGTCTATAGGTGGACGCCTTTTCGAGATGTCCCCATTAAGGTGGACCAGGGGTGATTCTATAATGTGTTTGTACGATATGGGTATCAAATGAAAGGTGGTAATGAGTATTTTAAAAGGGAATGGGCTTTAGTTCTATAGGTGAACGCCTTTTCGAGAAATCGCCATAAAGGTGGACCAGGGGTGACTCTAGAATATGTTTGTACGATATGGGTATCAAATGAAAGCTTTTAATGAGTATTTTGAAAACGAGTGATCCTTAGTTCCATAGGTGGACGCCGTTTCGAGATATCGCCATAAAGGTGGACCAGGGGTGTCTCTAGAATGTGTTTGTACGATATGGGAATCAAATGAAAGGTGTTACTGAGCATTTTAAGAGGGAGTGGGCATTAGGTCTATAGGTGGACGCCTTTTCGAGATATCGCCATTAGGGTGGGCCAGGGGTGACTCTAGAATGTTTGTACGGTATGGGTATCAAACGAAAGGTGTTACTGAGCATTTTAAGAGGGAGTGGGCATGAGGTCTATAGGTGGACGTCTTTTCGAGATATCGTCTTTAGGGTGGGCCAGGGGTGACTCTAGAATGTGTTTGTACGATATGTGCATCAAACGAAAGGTGTTACTGAGCATTTTAAGAGGGAGTGGGCATTAGGTCTATAGGTGGACGCCCTTTCGAGATATCGCCATTAGGGTGGGCCAGGGGTGACTCTAGAATGTTTGTACGATATGGGTATCAAACGAAAGGTGTTACTGAGCATTTTAAGAAGGAGTGGGCATTAGGTCTATAGGTGGACGCCTTTTCGAGATATCGCCATTAGGGTGGGCCAGGGGTGACTCTAGAATGTGTTTGTACGATATGGGTATCAAATGAAAGGTGGTAAGGAGTATTTTAAAAGCGAGTAATCCTTAGTTCTATAGGTGGACGCCTTTTCGAGATATCGCCATAAAGGTGGACCAAGGGTGACTCTAGAATGTTTGTACGATATGGGTATCAAACGAAAGGTGTTACTGAGCATTTTAAGAGGGAGGGGGCATTAGGTCTATAGGTGGACGCCTTTTCGAGATATCGCCATTAGGGTGGGCCAGGGTGACTCTAGAATGTGTTTGTACGATATGGGTATCAAATGAAAGGTGGTAATGAGTATTTTAAAAGGGAGTAATCCTTAGTTCTATAGGTGGACGCCTTTTCGAGATATCGCCATTAGGGTGGGCCAGGTGTGACTCTAGAATGTTTGTACGATATGTGTATCAAACGAAAGGTGTTACTGAGCATTTTAAGAGGGAGTGGGCATTAGGTCTATAGGTGGACGCCTTTTCGAGATATCGCCATTAGGGTGGGACAGGGGTGACTCTAGAATGTTTGTACGATATGGGTATCAAACGAAAGGTGTTACTGAGCATTTTAAGAGGGAGTGGACATTAGGTCTATAGGTGGACGCCTTTTCGAGATATCGTCATTAGGGTGGGCCAGGGGTGACTCTAGAATGTTTGTACGATATGGGTGTCAAACGAAAGGTGTTACTGAGCATTTTAAGAGGGAGTGGACATTAGGTCTATAGGTGGACGCCTTTTCGAGATATCGTCATAAGGGTGGGCCAGGGGTGACTCTAGAATGTTTGTACGATATGGGTATCAAACGAAAGTTGTTACTGAGCATTTTAAGAGGGAGCGGGCACTAGGTCTATAGGTGGACGCCTTTTCGAGATATCGCCATTAGGGTGGGCCAGGGGTGACTCTAGAATGTTTGTACGATATGGGTATCAAACGAAAGGTGTTACTGAGCATTTTAAGAGGGAGTGGGCATTAGGTCTATAGGTGGACGCCTTTTTTTTTAGATATCGCCATTAGGGTGGGACAGGGGTGACTCTGGTATGTTTTTGTACGATATGGATATCAAATTAAAGGTATTAATGAGGGTTTTAAAAGCGAGTGGCCCTTAGATGTATATGTGAAGGCGTTCTCGCGATATCGACCAAAATGTGGACCAGGTGATCCAGAAAATCATCTGTCGGGTACTGCTAATTTATTTAAATATTTAATACCACTAACAGTATTCCTGCCAAGATTCCAAGGGCTGTTGATTTCGCCTTGTAGAACTTTTTCATTTTCTTCTACTTAATATGGTAGGTGTCACACCCATTTTACAAAGTTTTTTCCAAGGTTATATTTTTTTTTTTTTTTTTTTTAAACCAATCCAGTTACCATGTTTCATCCCTTTTTTCGTATTTGGTATAGAATTATGGCATTTTTTTCATTTTTCGTTTTTTTCGATATCGATAAAGTGGGCGTGGTTATTGTCAGATTTCGCCCATTTTTTATACCAAGAAAAAGTGAGTTCAGGTAAGTACGTGGGCTAAGTTTAGTAAAGATATATCGGATTTTGCTCAAGTTATTGTGTTAACGGCCGAGCGGAAGGACAGACGGTGGACTGTGTATAAAAACTGGGCGTGGCTTCCACCGATTTCGCCCATTTTCACAGAGAACAGTTACCGTCATAGAATCTATGCTCCTACCTAATTTGAGAAGGATTGGTAAATTTTTGTTCGACTTATGGCAATAAAAGTATTCTAGACAAACTAAATGAAAATGGGCGGAGCCACGCCCATTTTGAAATTTTCTTTTATTTTTGTATTTTGTTGCATCATATTATTACTGGAGTTGAATTTTGACTTAATTTACTTATATACAGTAAAGATATTAAATTTTTTGTTAAAATTTGAATTAAAAAAAATTTTTTTTTAAAAAGTGGGCGTGTTCTTCATCCAATTTGGCTAATTTTTATTTAGCACATATAGAGTAATAGTAGTAACGTTCCTGCCAAATTTCATCATGATATCTTCAACGACTGCCAAATTACAGCTTGCAAAACTTTTAAATTACCTTCTTGTAAAAGTGGGCGGTGCCACGCCCATTGTCCAAAATCTTACTAATTTTCTATTGTGCGTCATAACGTCAACCCATCTACCAAGTTTCGTTGCTTTATCTGTCTTTTGTAATGAATTATCGCACTTTTTCGGTTTTTCGAAATTTTCGATATCGAAAAAGTGGGCGTGGTTATAGTCCGATATCGTTCATTTTAAATAGCGATCTGAGATGAGTGCTCAGGAACCTACATACCAAATTTCATCAAGATACCTCAAAATTTACTCAAGTTATCGTGTTAACGGACGGACGGCCGGACGGACATGGCTCAATCAAATTTTTTTTCGATCCTGATTATTTTGATATATGGAAGTCTATATCTATCTCGATTCCTTTATACATATATGTACAACCAACCGTTATCCAATCAAACTTAATATACTCTGTGAGCTCTGCTCAACTGAGTATAAAAAAACGAACTGAGATAGTCTTCGATGCAATTTGAACTGAGATAGTCTTCCATGGAACCAACGATATAATCACTTCAACAATTTTCAAATATTTTAAATCAAAAGTGCACGTAATTTTAGCAAAAAAAAAAAAAAAAAACAGATTAAGAGATTGAGTGTTAAGGAGCGAAGATAAAATTTCGTTTTTTTACAAACAGAATTAAAGTTGTAAATAAAGCTTTTCAATTTAATTAAAATAAATGAATAATAACACATATTAATTGAAATAATCCAAGTATTTCCCTTGAAGTAAACGATTTTACATAAGTATATGCATGTATATATGTGTGACGAATATTAGTGACACTTAAGTGAGACTCACATCACTAGTCTGATGCTAAGTTAATGAAGCTACAACAAAAATCAAACAGGCAGTCACTTGTATCTACATAAACGAATCAATCATTATCTCTACACATATGTACGTACACGCAGCGGAGAGAGACGCAAAAATACATGCATATATCTTATCTGAGATGCTCCCAAAATTAGGCAATTATCTGTGGAAGTATCACTTACATATACACGTGCATATGAGAAGCTATAACGTGCAACTGTATTTATAATAGAGCTGGTAGTTTTATAGCTGGTAGCAAATTCTAGAAATAGAAATGCCTAGAAATATGTCAACGAGGAAACCAAAAAGTATAAAAGCAACAGCAGCTGAGGCACGAGGAATAAGTTTTGATTTAAGCACTGTTGAGCAGTAGAAGTGTTATTGTGAAGTACTTTAATAAAGGCCATTTTGCATTATTGAATAGTGGAGTTATTTATTCAAGAGTTTAGTGATTCGAACGTTAGTAGAAGGTTGCAAATAAGCGGAATTGCCCTAAATTCGCTACATATGTATATGATGGTCAGTATTGCTTATTTATAAAGAAATACACACAGATGGTAAACCTAGTTACTGTGTGTCTTAATTTCTATTTAACTTAAAATAATTTATTGCTTAGCCCTCCCCTTGGCAAAATCCTGGATACGCCACTGGTTGAAGTTATGCCTGTTTGTAAGGCGGTTTTCAGAGAAACTTGGTATTTGTTATTGTTTTTGTTCTATTTATACAACTACAACGCATTAACCAAATGTTGTCTACTTATGTGAGTTAAGCGGGGATTGCCCGTATCGGGTTCGACTCCCACTCCCGGGAGAAAAGGCTTTGAAGAGATTTACAAGGTATAATCGAAACAGCTGTCGCCTTGTCCGTCCTGATGTCACGTTGTTTAAATTTTTCCCAAATTATTAAATAAAAAATCTGTAAAATTTACAGATTCCTAATCAATCTAACTGATTTTTTTGTTAACACAACTGATCTCACTGGACATTTCAACAGCGATCAACAGGCAGTACATGAACAAATTTCAAAAAGAATTTTACGCTCACTGCGCTCTCCACTTTGTACTTATGTATGCTGTGTACTATATGTATGCACTTACTTACATATGTATATGGCGGCCGCCGTGGTGTGATTGTAGCATGCTCCGTCTATGACACCGAAGGTCCTGGGATCACACCCCGGGCAAAGCAACATAAAAATTTTATAAATAAGGTTTTTAAATTAAAAGAAAATTTTGTAAGCGGGGTCGCCCCTCGGACTGTTCGGCAAGCACTGCGAGTGTATTTCTGCAATGAAAAGATCCCAGTGAAAATTCATCTGCCTTGCAAATGCCGCAACATGGGTGCTTTCGTACAAAGCTGTTGCAACAACTTTTTTGTTCATTTGACTACTAAAACGGTCAATTACGAATCAACCATTTGTGCGCAGTTGATTCAATATTTTGTTGCGATGGATAAAAATTTACAGACATTTCGGTTGAATTGCCCCGTATTTCGGTTGATTTTACCAGTCTTTTTCTTTCAGTGTAAGCGGGTTGTGCGCTGGTATTTTTTCCCGCCACGTCAAACCACACTCCAATGAAAAACCCGACAAAACCTCGGATAAGAAAACAACTCTTAACTGATGACGTCCATGGCAAACGTTGAAAGGACTATTATTTAAGGGCATGCACCTGGAATGTCCGTTCCTTAAATGGGATTGGTGCAGATGCCCGGCTGATGGATGTCTTCGTCAAATCAAAATCCGAAATCACTGCCATCCAAGAAATGCATTGGACGAAGCAAGGAAGGAAGAAGATTAAAATGTGTTTCATCTATGTAGCGCCGACACAAATAAGCACAGTTTCGAGCGTCTCGCCGCTATCCGAATAAAAGCAAAATTTCTCAACATATCATTCATCTGCACTCATGCACCGACAGGCGAGAAAGACGATGAGGTGAGAGACGTCTTCATTGAACCTTTAGAGTGCACATAGGAGCGCTGCCCCCGCGATGATATAAAAGTCGTGCTTAGCGACGTTAACGCCGGGGTGGGGAAAGAAGTTGCCGGAAAGTTCACCCTACACAATAAAATTTCTCCTAAAGGGCTGAGGCTGATTAACATTGCTGGTTCTAGAAACAAATACATATCTAGCACGAGGCTCATGTATAGAAATATATATTTAGCTACATGGCTGTCCCTTGATCACAAAATACACGAAATCAGATCGGCCACGTTGTGATAGACGGACGGCACGGCAAGCATCCAGTATTTTAGATGTGCGCACCATCCGACCGCGACCACGGAAAAACAACTGGAAAGAAAGGACGCGGCCTACAGTACTACATTAAAAGCGAGCGCAATAAGAAGAGTGTGTGTGAACGCTACCGCAGGTTAAAAAGGAAGCGGGACGCCTTT
This sequence comes from Eurosta solidaginis, assembly GCF_040869045.1. Lineage (NCBI taxonomy): Eukaryota > Metazoa > Arthropoda > Insecta > Diptera > Tephritidae > Eurosta > Eurosta solidaginis. The sequence goes on from NC_090322.1 coordinate 234,859,827, forward strand.
TCAACAAAAAAAAGCAGGGGCAGAAAGTCGTGAGTACGAGGATCTTAAGCTGCCAGCCACCAGGAATAACACCCCGCAAATTTTACCAAATAATTCAGCGACAAACGGAAGGTTTTAAGTCCGTTCAAACTCCTGTAAGGCGACCTTGCAACCGATGGCCAGAGAGTAAACTATAGAGGGAACACTTCTCTGCTCTCTTAAATGGATGCAGAGATGTACCTTACAGGGATAAGAATAGCAATAACCAGATTAAAAAACAACATGATAACTTGAGCAAATATTGGGATATCTTCACCAAATACGCGCTAATCTGGACCCAGAATTGATTGGTATTGAGAATGAGCGAAATCGGACTATAATCACGCCTCATTTTTCGATGCCACGTGCTGCTTCTAGATCTGTCAGCCGTATCACTCCTAATAGCTGAAATCTTAGCCTGACAAGCGCAGGGCATGAGCACAAAACGTGCCCGATCGTTTCCTCCTCCATCCCGCATTTCCTACATCTGCTATTACTGACCCAGCCAAATTTAAAGGCATTGACGCCAGGAGGTGGTTTCCCGTCAGAATACCCATCATGAGTCTACAGTCCTCTCTTTTTAATGATAGTAGCAACTTTGTTAGTCTAAGGTTGTAAGACCTACATATAATTTTCGACAGTTTACAGCCCCGCGCTTGGACCCAGGCCTTTCACGTTTAGTCGATCGTATGCACCTCTCACCTTCTCTTATGCCCCTATTGCCGTTTACAACTCAACTTAGCTGGGTTGTAATTAAAAGAACCCAACTTTAAGGCGATAATTAAGGCAACTCCTGTTTGGTATTATGAATTACAACTTATTTCAGTTGAAGTTGAATTGAGTTGCCAACTTCAGAAAGTGATGATTTGACAGCTAAATGAACAGCTGATCAATTTGTGGCGGAAATTTAAGCATATGCAAAACTGATTTTATTATTAAAAGCAAAACGGATATTATATTAAATAGGGGACATTGTTTGAGTTGTCGGGAATAGTCTAGTTGAGGGGTTGACTGCTAATACGCTACCAAAAATATCGAGAGAGGTGTCAAAAGACGCGTATTGACCTCGACAACCATAATCCGAAGGCGGAAAAAATTGTATCTCTGCCGGGAGATATTTGCAGTTGAAGTTGGCTATTCTCATGAGGTTGTTGTAATGATGGTGTACCCACAAAAAAAATTTTAAACATAAGTGTTTTGCGCGGTAGTTTTGGTCTCCAAACCAGTGTTGGACACACCAAGGGTAATTTTTTATAAGCGCGGCCGAAGGCCGCCAATGCAGAAATGGGTTCTGCGCAAAAATACTATGGATACCACCCCCGGTTTCGGAGATACCCGCGGGTAATTTTTCGGTTTTTGTTTAATATCTTTTGAACGAGTTAAAATGTTTCATTGCCGCCTTCGGATTATTAATACTGAGGTCAATACGCGTAGTTTGACACCTCTCTCGATATTGGTAGCGTATTAGCAATCGACCCCTCAACTAGACTTTTACCGAAAAAAATCGGTGGAGCCTATCGGCTGCTATTCCACTTTAAAGGATTAAGGACAAAAGAAAATTCAAATGGCGATAATTAAGGATACAGTACTTTTTGGATCAATCGAAGACGAGCATTTGTTTGTATTATCGATAGCTATCAAATAATAACTTTGTTACTCAAAAATCACTTTCAGGAATTTTCACTCTGTGTCTTTAAACATAACATTTATTTACATTGTTATTATTAAGTACATTGTTTTATTAAAATTATATTAGTATGAAATGTACACACCCAGTGCCAAATAAAAAATACAAAAAGTATTCAGGGCCGCAGAGAGCCGAGCCGGGCCCCTGGGACAGTCGCGTTCATGGGCCCCCTAAAAAATAAACTCAATTCAGTAAAAAAATAACATAACATAAATAAATTTTTCAATTCACATTTTCAGTTTTATTTTATATAAAATAAGATTTACTGAAGCACTTACATAAATGAAATGTTAGATTTCATTGTTTTTATTTGCTTACATTAACTTTTTCTAAATATGTACATTTTAAGAGCTTGAATCAGCCAAGGAAGACCTTCCGTGCTATTTGGTCTGCGAATATGGAAATTACCGATTCAAAACTAATGCTGCGAGCAAGGCTTGACGTCAACGCCAATGTTCCAAGGCTTGTCAAGCGATTTTGGCTCATAGTAGAACGTAAAAAATTTTTCACGCAAGATAATAGACTGAAAGAACGCTCCCTTTCAGCCACACTGACTGGAAGTGTGCAAAATATTCTTAATGCTATGCAGATGTTCGGTAATAATACTTCCATCTTCTAGTCATGAAATTTTCAGAAGTGAAATGGTGGCAGCGAATCACATCCCACATTTGCTAAGTGGATGGCTTTGAGATGAATGATTTCATCTATTAGATACGTAGAAATATCGATACCATAAATCGTGCACAATGCCGCTGCTTTTTCTCTGAGCTCTTCTTCCGTCAGATCCTGATACTTCCACAAAAAACTAAATTTAATCGCAATGTCATTTACGACTTCGAAACGTCTTGTCATGTTACCAATCAAGCAGTCCAAAAGAACGTAAAAAACTTTCGGTTTGAATTGAGTTTCGGAATCACACTCGCCAGGTAATTCATCGAACTTTCGCTTTATTATCTTCCTTCTTTTCTCTGCGAAGGTATTCACAACTCCTATACTCGCTGCCAGAACCTTATATTCTTGAAGTATGATCGACCATTGATGCCTGAACTTCTTCAACTCATCAACCAGGCTACTTATATTTTCTGTTTCCACGGCCAGTGTGGCATTTCTAGCTAGCAGTACCAGATTTCGATGATTGATTACCGTCAACACTTTGTGCCAAATGGAGGCTAAGGGGATACATAAAATTTCCCCATATATGCTTCAATACCTTTCAAATCCGTTACTGTTTCTGAACTCAGATTCAAAAGCTTGATTTCATCAATAGCTTTCACTATTTAGGTAATGTGAGTTGCTAAAGGTTTCACACTATCCACACGAGCAGACCATCGTGTTTGTGACATGCTGTGCAAAGAGCAATTAGTTTTCTCCTTGAGAATTTCCCATCTCTGAGGGCTTGCGCTAAAGATATTATACAATTTCTGCATAATACCGAAAAATGTGATGACTTCTGCACAACATTCAGCAGCTTGCACTCCACATAAATTTAAACTATGACAAGCACAAGGTGCAAATATTGCCAGGGAGTTATCTCTCAGGATATTACCCTGCGCTCTTTTGTAATGACCGCTCATATTACTGCCATTATCATACCCTTGCCCACGGTAGTCATCCAGGGGAATATTGTGCTTTTTTAGAGTGCTGCGAATCAGCTCAGCAATAGCTTCTCCTCTTTTTGCGTTACAATCGACAAACTCTAAGAAGCGTTCTTGGATTTTCCGTTTTTCGGAGTCCCTGTCTAATAAAATATAACGCAATATAAAAACAGTCTGCTCAATATGTGCCGTATAAGGGGCACTATTACTGTGTAATACTTGACGGACTTTCTCTCGCCTTTTACCTTTCTAATTACTTGACTTGCACAACTTTCTATGAACTCATTTTATATTCCATCAGACATATAATGTGCTTGGAGACGATTCTTTTTCGTTTGAGATTCCCTCACCTTCTCCAAATGTTCATGCAATAGGGGGTCATAATTGCTAATCAGTTCCAAAATACCAAGAAAGTTTCCATTTTATGGATTTCCGATCAATGAATTATCCCCTATAAATGCCAATCCTTTTTCTCCAAGAAATAAAACAACATCAAGAATTCTGCGAAGTATCTCTCTCCAGCGAGCTGCTTCATTTTTAAGGGTTTCCGCTAAGAGAAAATCCACTGAACTTGCATTTCGAATTCTCATTTCATATTGGCGCCAATCTATATAGCAAGTTTTATGATTTCGACTATTTTCATGTTCAGGAATTTTGTCGTGTAACCTTTTCCAACCTTTATCTTTAGAATAACCTGAAGATTTTGTCAAGGCTGATCGGGTATTTTCGGAAATTTTGCTGAAAAATCGGCATGGAAAACAAAAAAGCGCTTATTTTGTTGCACTCCAAACGAGCCAATCACGCTTTACTTTTTCTCCGTTTTTTTAGAGTAGTATGGAGTATGATTTGAAGGAAATGACGACCACTGAAGTCGTTGGGAAGTCGAAATAAAATGTGATTTTAAGTTAGTTGAAGCATTTTTGACAGATAGCGCTTATAAAATTGTGTCAAAAACGTTTATCTAACCTAAAATCACATTTTATTTCGACTATGACTATGCCCCATAGTTTTTGATCGGATGCTTATGATTTTAGTTAAGTGATTTTCAATTTTAAAACAATTTTTTGTAGCAACAAAATATATATGTATCTATGAAATCCTAGTTAGAGTATTGTCAATACTGCTTTGTCTTGCCAGGCCCCCAAAAACCTTCCGGGCCCCAGGGCAATTGCCCTGCCTGCAATTGCCACTGTTTTTTTACACAGAACATCTTTTAGCGTTGGCGGGCTTTGGCCGTGATGTGTAAAAATAACCCTGGTTGTGTCCAACACCTTTCTGCATTGGGGTGTACAAAATATCTGGCAAAATACAACAACCACATGAAAATTTGAAACGAAATGATATGACAGAAATTAAATTTTTAATTTTTGCTTTCGGATTCTAAAAACGGAGGTCGAAACGTGTCGTTTGATACCAACTTTGAAAATTTTTGTTAAAAATTAGGTGGTGAACCCTCTTGTAAAACGTTACATTTTTTCAAAACAACTTCAAAATTATATGAGACAACTGCTAGTAATCAGTTGTAAGATTTTGACGTCTTTGACAACTACACTAACACAAGGTTGTAAACGGCAATGCCACAAAAAGTTGTTAGACAGGCCCGACGAGAGGGGAGGGGGAATGGGGGCGTCCCCCCGGGCCCGGGGCTTCTCAGGGGGCCCGCGATTTAGAGGTGCTAAAAGATTTTTTTTAATTCAGGAGATTCTTTAGTTGTTCCATGTTCAAATTTTAAGCCGAATTTAAAAAGCAACGAATATTGATAATGATTTTTTGCCTGGGCCTTCGAACAGTGAGGAAACAATAAAAACATCAAACAAAAAGTAAAGTTTTCGTGTTGACACTGATGAAGGTTCATCTTCAAAAAGTCTTCCAACAAAACCACCAACTCTATATCAAAGTCCAGATTATTTAAACGCCCTCGATATCGGCCGTGAATAATGAGTTTTCGCAATCTGAAGAAGTCAACGAAATAATTCGTCGAGGTCATCAAAAGTGTCCAGTTATTTTTCCACGTGATTTTCATCACGAGGCATTTCCTACCTCGTTGTTAAACAGAATCTTGCCAAATGGAGAAAAAGTGGAGGGTGACTGGTTAGTGTGGAGTGCCAGTAGCAATACCTTTCATTGCCTACCATATCGTCTGTTAAGCACCAATACTTTGGATCGACCTAAAATTCGTTGTACTGGCGGATATTTGAAATTCCAGGTATGGAAGAAGCTATACGATAAACTGCCGCCACACGAAAATACTCAAGATCACATTAAATGTTATACTCAATGGCGATCTTAACAAAATCTTATTCAAAGGAGGCTACAATTGATACAGTGATCAATGAACAGCTAATCACTGAAACTCCAAAGTGGAAAGAAATTTTATATAGAATTTTGGACACTATTTTATTTTTGGGTGAAAGAGGCCTAGCTTTCAAAGGCGAAAGTATATATCTTGGTGAACGAAACAATGGACATTTTTTGGGCATCTAAGATCCCATAAGCCATTATGATCCGATACTTAGAAATCATTTGGAGAATGCTAGGATTTCACAACAGCAGCACAAACGTTTACAAGTTCACTATCTTTCCCCAGTCAATCAGAAATAGTTTATAGAAATTTGTGCAAAGCACGTGAGGGAAACTATATTAGATCAAGGCAAGAAAAACAATTATTTTGCTATTATCGTTGATGCTATGCCTGATGCTAGTCACGTTGACTACGTTCATTTTGCTCCATTTCAATTCGAAAGCAACAAATTTTACAATTCAAGGACGGTTTTTGGCTTTCGTGAATTGTAACCAAAAATCTGGTCAGAAAATCGCTGATCTAATTTGCCATACTTGATTGAAGATTGTCGTGCACAAGGGTACGATAACGGCGCCAATATGAAAGAAGCTTACAACGGAGCACTACGTCATATTCTCGACAAAAACTCGAATGCTGATTACTTGCCTTGTGCAACCCACAGTCTCAATTTATGTGGTGTTGATGGTGCATGCTGATGTTGACCGACTGCATTTTACTTTCTTCGGAGTTGTACAAAAATGTTTCACTATTCTCAGCAGCACTCCACAACGATGGGATATTCTCAAAAAAAATGTACCGAACTCTCTTCATAGTCTTTCAGACAAAAGTCAAATTTGACTGCGCAAGCATACGGAGATGTTACCGTCATTTTCAAGTACATCAACAAGTTCGAATGTATCTTGCTGTCCTAAATTTGGTTCAAAATACTGACTACCATTAATAAAAGAAACGCGGTCCTCCAAGCTCGAGACGCCACCATAGATGTTGAGGTCCGACATCTAGATGCCTTATTAGCTGATTTGAAGTTGATCAGGAACCAATGGGAAAAATTTTAAACGAATGCAAAACAGTTGCTATTCAATTGAACATCTCGCCAAAGTTTCCGGACATTCGAAAACCCAAAATACGTTCTGAAGATAATTTAAATGAGATGATTACGGATGATTCAGAGTCTGATTTTAAAAACAATACATTCCTGGTAATGGGTTAATTCGGTAATCACTGACATTACTGAACGATTTGCAGCTATGAGAAATTTGAGCGAGACGTTTTCTTTTTGTGGCAATTTGAAGACATGGATGAAACTACGGTTCGGGCGAACGCAGCAAAGTTTGTCGAAAAATACAAGTCGGACATTTCTCAAAACTTAGAATACGAAATAATTCACTTGAAACACATTTACGAAGCAAATTTTGATAAAGGTCTGTCACCATTGGAATTGCTAAATGCCATCTACATATCGCACTTGTTACGTTAAAGTGTAACAACTCAAAATTTGAACATTTTCAGTATAGACGAAAAACTGTTTCCGTAAATATTAATAATGTATTACAAAGAAAAAAATATATGCTTTTGCACGAAAATATCATTAAAAATAATATAACCATTGTTTCATTTTTATTTTTTGAGTAGTTGCACGAAAATAAAAAAAATTTGAGTTGTTACTCTTTTCCTGAAATTTTTTTATATACATAGTGGTAACAATACGATATAACACAGTAGAATAAACTTACCTAATGAAACAAAAGAGTGATAAACCGAAATAATACGTAACTTAAACAAACCGTTATATGCTGTAAATAGGCACAATTAAAAATGTTTCACTTTATGTGATACACTAACGAACCAATTTGTTCAAACACTTGGAGACAACTAAAAATGTAACTCTTTAGTTGAGTCTAAAGAAGTCATTCTGAAAACAAAGAGAGAGTCATAACGGCTTTTTTAACGAAAGACTAGACAAACCGCTGAACGATTTTTACAGTGGGTAGAGATTGTTTTCTTGCAAAAAACTGAAATTTGGAAATTTTGAGTTGTTACACTTTAACGTAATAAGTGCGATATGTTCAAAATCTGTATACAATTTTCCCCAAAATTTGCACTATACCTGTCACTGTAGCTAGCACAGAACGTTTATTCAGCGTCCTTTTAATAATCAAAAACTTTCATAGATCGTGTTCTTCTCAAGAGCGAGTTTCAGGACTTGACACGCTTTGTGTTGAATCCGTTTTGGCAAGACAGTTAAATTTTGATATTATTATAAAAAATGTTGCAGCGAAAAAAGCAAGAAAAGCCACTCTTTGATATCCGAACCTTCTATATGAATAATTAAAATTTATAATCATCAATAAATTTATCAGAAATGTGTTACAAACCTTTTTAATTACTGTGGAAAATTTATACTTCTTGGATTCCTGTAAATATGCAATAGCTATAATTACAAAAAAAAAAAACATTTTTTTGGACTATTTTTATGGGCGTGGCAGGCATTTTTTGACTTAAAACCTTATTCCCAATACGCACCTACCCGGGTATGTAAATATATACATCCAAATTTTGAAAAGATAAGCAGCCTTTGATTTAAACAGTTATATAACAATTACGCAGCATCAATAGTTCTTTCTTCTTTCTTTCACGGTCAAATTAACCAGCTATATATCGTAATTTTAGCACTAAAAATGGAATCGGAGCCATGATTCAGCAAGAATTGAATTTTTATGAGATGCCATCAAGTTCCGGTAATACCCGTGAAGATCTCAGCAGAGATAATAGTGGACGACGTAAGCACAAGGGGAATCGCCCCTTCTGTATAAAACGGCGTTCAACAATAAAAATCTGTTCTATGTGTAAAAAACCCGTTTATACTGAGCACAGTATTGACATTACGAATTGTATTAACTGTCAATAAATATATTTTTAATAAAAACCTTTAACAAATCTTTAATTAGTGGGGAAAAATGCATTAGTGTTCCGATGAAATCAAAATTCTATATCGCACAGCTTCTTACCGTGCGAATTGTATGTGCATACCCGGGTATGCTACGTATTAGGAAGCGTTGTAAAATTTCGTATTGACACAAAGATTAAAGCGTAGTTTCACCAAAGGTGATGATCTGGGCTAACTCCTTATACTCGTGGTCGACACGATTTCTTTAAAGCATTTTTAGCTTTTTGGCGTTCACGCACAAATGCGATTTACGGCCGCTTTTAATGGTCTATTAATAGTCATGATTCTAGTGGCACAGCTTTAGCGATCAGGGTCAATGCTGGCCTATTGTTGATGGCGCCAAAGAGCGTCTCCAGTTTTTGCGGTGGTTTGAAAGAGCTAAAATTTTCGAAGTGCGAACAATAACAACCCGGACTACCAGTCGCTACCAGGCCTCCAGACCCTCACACCATATGCCAGCACCGAAGCTATAGGACTGCGACTTCGAACTCATACCTTCGTCGACGTCACTTTCTTAGAAACTCTAGGTATAACTCCGAAGACTTTCTGAGGAATATTTTTTCCGCGCTATGCTGCTGAGCTTCACCAGAAAAACATCTTGAAACGTTAGGGAGTAACTATTCGGCCAAGGATGCCGCTCTCGAAATCATAAACTGTCCTAAGTGTATATCATTGCGTAAGTCATGGGTGAAAATCGTACAAATCTCTGCGCGTGTATATAATTTAAATTTTACAAGGACCATGAATACAAGTTTTAAAATGTAGGCCAAAATTTGCAGACGTTTGTGTTCGAAACATTGATTTCAATAGTCTTCGTTAAACCAAAACGATATTTTATAAAATAAAAGTCGACCGATTTGAGTTGAAAGATGTTAAGGTTATATGCTCAGTCATAACTGTTGTTTTCCTGGATTTTAATATAAAAGTTCACTATGAATGACCGCGTAGCTTCAGTTTTCCAATTAGCTGGACTGTCCAGCACGTCCGGTAATTTGTTCGACTATCTTGGAAAAGCTTTTGCTTTACCACTTTGAGTCTCCTTGGGAAAGACAAAGCCTCACCGCCGCCGTAACGTGTAGGTGAGAGGCTACATATATCAATGTAATGCCCTCCATAGGACTAGCTGGGGCTTGGGTTTAGAATTATAAAGTGTGAAAATCAAAATTAACATTTCAGATTTTATTTAATAGTTTCGCAAATAAACAACACAGGTTTGAATATAAGACCAAGTGATTTTTCAAAACGTTCTCATATGTACACATATATTCCACTTAAGTATGATACGAGAATCATTTCAATGGAGTATTTAAACCCCTGGAACCTGTATCACCGATTTGGCTTATTTTCTGGGAAATGGGGATATATAATTTTTGAAAAAATCTTAAATTTTTTTGGATAACTTGCAATTTTAATAACTTGAGGACCAGTCGAAAACATAATCCACATGGGTCATTTATTTTAAATTCATTGTTCTTTATACATTTTCTAAAAAAATTATGCAAAGTTGGAGATTTTTTTTCTTATTATTATATTGTGATCGGGTTCTGAACTATATTCCAAGTTTCAAGCTTGTAGCTTATCGGGAAGTTACTTAAATTTTAATTACAAAATTCGTTCACAACGGTCGGCCGCTTTACAGAGTCAAGCTAAACAACAACTTTAAACGCGTTTTTCTCGAAAACTTGTTTTCGCACAATAGGGTCGGTTCATGATTCCAGGTCACATGTATTACTGCGCAGCCTTGTAACACTATAAAGCACACAACACAAACAACAACAGCATTTCAAGTGTACAACTGGGTATGTAATGTTCGGTTTCACCCGAACTTAGACTTCCTTAGTTGTTAATGATAGAAACAACTTTGCTAGTCTAAGGCGGTGAGACCTACACATAATTATCGACACTTTACAGCCCCACGCCTTTCCGACTTGGTCGACCATGTGCATCTCTCGCCTTTTCATAATCTCGCCCAATCAAATAGGGACGTCTACGGAGCAAGCTTCAAGGGATGCACCCTTTTCAGCTAGTTCATCTGCTTTTTCAGTCCCATCTATTCCCATATGCCCTGGGACCCAATATAGATGTATGCTTCTCCCTGTCCCAATTCTCTCCAGAGACTGCTTACACTATAACACGCATTTAGATGTTGTGCTATGCGAGATTATTGCCTTAATTGCTACTTGACTGTCAATAGAAACATTCACACGGTTGCATTTTAAACTATTCTCTTCCAGTACGCTACAGTAATCTGGCAGCCTGTAGGATCTGTTTATTTCCGTATCAGCACAGTATGCCGCAGATCCTACTCTTTCCACTACTTTGTAACCATCTGTGTACACATGTATCGCCTCGTCCGCCATTTGAGCACCCTTGCGCCAACCATGCACCTCTATTCTGACCTCAAGATCTCCCTCGAAGCGCAGATAGGGAATCAGGTAGTCTGTTCTCCAGTAATTGATGACGCTATACTACTCTGGCGGTATGGTCGGTTGCAGTTCTTAACGCTATGTTCTTTGCTGGTAGCACATTTCCCTGCGGCGTGCCAATACCCATTATGATGTAATCTTCATGCAATTTAACTTGCAACCGATCCTTCTGGTTAAGGCTGGATGTACTTTAATGTAATGAAGACCATCCATATTCGCCCATTTAGAAACGTTGTTGAAAGCTCCGGCAATGTCTAAAAATACTCATAGAGCATATTCCTTATATTCCAGGGCTTTCTCTATGCTTTGGGATAAACGTGACCGATCTTCCCCGCCTTTGGTAGGAAAGCTATACGAGCAGTTCTCCAAGAGTGAGGTACATGATTCAGTCTTATGCACCCATCGAAGATTATTTTAAGGCATTTCACGACCGCTTTACTTGAAACCTATGTCATGGCCGGGAATATACCTTCTGGGCCCGGCTATTTAAACTTAGAAAACGTTTTCCCATCCCATTCGATCTTGGTATCGGTAACCAAGCCCGGCACTACCCGCTCCACGATCGAAGTGTGAGTGCTGTCTGCTAGCTCTTCTAAATCATCTCCCGATGGGAAAGGACTGCTATGATCAACCAGCGCCACAGTCAGTGACTGCTTCGCCACATCGCTCATCTTCTCTGGAAAAGCCAGAGTCTTAGTGTTATCTCCCTTTGGCACCTCCGAAAAATCCGGAGTCTTAGCGTTTCCACCCTTTAGCACCTCCGACAAAGCCGGAGTCTTAACGTTATTTTGGCTTATCTTCTACTTCCGTAGTTGGCACTTCGTCACTTTTGATGTCCCCCTTCTGACTTGCAGCTTTCGAGGTAGTTGCTACTTCGCTATTGGCTTATTGGCCATCTGTCTTTCAGCTTTAGGTTACTTGTCTTGTCTATGCGGCTGCCCTCTCCGCGGCTCTGGGACTGGGTCCTTTCTGCCTCTTTAAAGCAGGCTTGCGCCTTCCGTCGAACGTTACCTCTTCATTCTGCCGACGCTTCTTCCTCCTCGTACCTGTTGCAGTACCGAGGGTTTCTCGCAGCAAACCTTTTGAACTGCCTTCGTCCTACTTCTACCATCTCATGAACCCATTCCAAGCACTCGATCTTCACTTCTGTTGGGTCGACCACTGCTCCCAGGCATTGGACACGGTATTGCGAGAGAGCTCTCTTACTTCCTCTGTTTCGTACCCTTCTCCACTCTACTACTCCGTTTTCATTTGTATGCTTTTCCAACACGGAGTTCATTGAATCAGAACTACTCTCGCTCCCCGAGTACGAAACATCGCTTAATGCGTTTTGTCGTCCTTGGCTTGCGACTCAGCCCTCCCCTTCATCTTAGTCGTACGCGCTCAGTGGTCCAGTTCCCGAGGTGGTCCGGTATCGAGAAGGCTCTGTTCGAATACAGCCGAATTTATCCGCTGGCTGCAAATCGTCCAATGGGCACGGTCCGCATAACACCCTGGATTAGGGGTTGGCACTTCTTGGTCACCGACATCCCGCCACCCTCCTATGAGGTGAAATGCCGTGCATTCCAGTCTAAACCACTCTGCCTCATAGTCGGGCGCTATGGAGTTCGGCTAAGCCCTCGCATCAACGACAAGGTGCCTACCCTAGTGAGGGAATTTTAAAGACCAATCCGAAGTTATTTTCAGAACCATTTTAAAGTGATTTCGGAATAGAATCCTTATTTTGGGACTATTTAGGGACCACTTCGGGACTATTTAGGGACCACTTCGGGACTATTTAGGGACCACTTCGGGACTCTTTCTCTAAACTTAGGAGCTTAAGCTAAAATTTTATATTTTCATGAAAACCTGAAAGAAATGAAAGTAATAAATTTTTTTTTTTTGCAAGAGCTTTATTATTCTACAACTCATTACATATATTAATATTTCATAATTTATTTATTTCCTTTGAACGAAGTAGCGAATATTGAAGCGAATGTTGAAGCTCCCAAAATCTTTGCTCTGCGACATTATTGACAATACGTCTGCTGATTCCATCACTTCTTTGGACTCTTATTACCTTTCTTTGATGGTTTAGGAAGAGTGCATACATCAGGACTTTTAGCACCTGCTCCGGCGGCACCGGTTGGTTTAGCTTTAGGTTTAGGTTTAGCTTTAGGTTTTGTAACACCTCTATCAGTAATTACACGGTCAGCCACAACAGGAGCAGCAGAATCATCTTGTTGTTGTCCACGTTGAGAAGGATCATTTGCAAGGTCAGCTTGGCCAATACTGTTAGATGATACTTCGTTCACAATGAACACTAAAGCCAGTAGGGCAGCTAGTAAAGTAGTAAAAGCTCTCATTTCTATTTAGAGATAAAGTTAATCAAACTTGTACAAAGTTAAATTTATAACTGTAAAATACTTGGCACCAACAGCCCTTTTATACCAAAAATTATAACTCCAAATTTCATGCGCACAAAAGAATTTACTTGGAAAAGATATAAACAAACGTACAGAAATTTGTTTGTCTATTCGTTAAGACTGTTTATTTAAGATTGCAAAACAATGAGCGAAGTGAATAAAAAACTTAGCATTTGCTTGAAATAGATATAACTTAAATTTCGAAGACTACAAGGTGTGTTAAAAGAGCTGCTATCAAGTTTGGTCATATATAAAATTTGGTTGGAATGGGATACAATTTATCGATAGACTCTTAGTTTCCAGTTATAATTGAGGTCCAATTTTCTTTAAATTTCAAATGTGTTCTTAATTGGTGACCACAAAGCTTTTGTGCAAATTTTCATTGATCTGCGAATACTCCTTCGAGGCGTACAACTCGATATTGCACGACGAACGTTTGAAAGTCTGATAAAGCGAAGTATTTGCGAAAAAGTGATTTGTGTGACCATTGGCAATTGATTATCTAAAATTTTAGTGCAGTCCATAGCAACCAGGTGAGCATAGTCTTATGTCACACGCTAATCCTTCTCTGTATGAAATAGTTTTTTATAATTAAAAGTAAATATTATCTAGCGATCATGGGGTTTTAAATAGTAATTCCTTTATTTGTTGAACTGAAATGAACACAAAAGAATTGCTAACGAGAAATTAATTAAGCTTTCCGTTGTTTCGTGTGAATAAATATAAATAAGGAAACGTTTTTTCTTCAAGTTTTCAGGTTTTTTTATGAAAACAACTCAAAAATGTATGTTAAAGCTATAAAAACAAATCTTTATTTTTTAATCATTAGGCCCGTTGTCTTGTTAAAGAATAAACAATCATATAATCTAAAACGTGGACAAACATGTTTCAATGCGGATATATAAATGACATAATCCCAAATGGCATAGCCCCAAGTTTTTTACTTTAGATTATGTCACTGCTTATGAGGTGTCATAATCCCACCATCTGAGTCTAAAGCGAAGATTTATATAAACAACTCGAAGGCAGTCACCTTGGGGTTCTGAGTAGTTTGCTTTTTTTCCGAACACCAAAGTTCGAGATCCTATGGGATCCTTTAATTCCATGAAGTTTACCAAGATTTTCGGGCAACAGTCACCTTTTGACCCATGTTGTTGTTCTTGTAGCAGTGCTTCGCCCCATCCAATAGGTGCGACCGATCACAAATTGTCATCAATGTTCTCTAATGGGAGTCCAAGGAAACTTGCTGTTTCGACAGGGTCGACCATAATGAGAGGGGCGTTAGAGGCATTGGTTCCACAATACAGTTAAAGAGATGGTTGGTGTCATGTGGGGACACATTACAAGCAGAACATATCTTCTCTATGTCGGGGTTGATTCTGGATACGTAAGAGTTTAACCTGTTACAGTACCCAGATCGAAGCTGAGCTAGAGTGACGTGCGTTTCCCTAGGGAGAGCGCGTTTCTCCTCTGCTAGTTTTAGGTATTGTTCTTTGAGTACAGGATTCACCGGGCTATTCCTGGCATAGAGGTCCAAAGCCTGTTTGATATTTCACAGAGAACCTGCTTGTGTTTTTAGCTTCATACGGCTGTGTTCTCAGGTGTTGGCGGTGTATACTCATCAGTCAGATGTCTGTTGGGATGCCCAGGTTTCTGGGTATTGAACAGGAACTGTTTGGTTAGCATTTCATTTCTCTTCCTACTGGGGATTATTCTCGGCTCATTATGTAGATGGTGTTCTGGGGACATAAGGAGACAGCCCGTGGCGGTTCTGAGGGCGGTATTTTGGCAGGCCTGTAGCTTCTTCCAGTGAGTCGTCTTTAGGCTTGGCGACCATATAGGGTACGCATAGCATGCAATCGGTCGGCCAATTTCTTTGTATGTGGTAATGAGTGTCTCTTTATCTTTACCCCAAGTGCTGCCGCCAAGAGATTTGAGGATTTTATTACGGCTCAGGATTTTCGGTGCAATTGCGGCTGCATGCTCACCAAAATGTAGATCCTGATCGAACATCACCCAAGATTTTTGGGTGTAAGACAGTCGGTAGCGTAGAGCCATTGACGTCATCGGCGTAGAAAATGATAGTGACTCCTTCTGGTGGTGAAGATAGCTTTGTAGAAGTTAAACAGAAGTGGGGATAGGACACCTCTTGTTTAATTCTTCTGGGTTTGTATGTTGCATTCCTGAATTGCACCGATGCCTGCCGACCAGACAGATAATTTGCGGTCCACCTTTTAAGAGTTTGGGAAATGGTAGACCCTCCCAGGTCTTGCAGTAACGTGCGATGGTTGACCGTATCAAAAGCTTTTGACATGTCTAGAGCAACAAGTACTGTCCTATATTGGGGGTTTTGATTTAATCCGCAATTTATCTGAATACTAATGGTATTTAGCGAGGTGGTTGTGCTATGTAGTTTTCTGAAGCCATGCTTATGATTGGCTAGTTGTAAATTTGTTTTAAAATAGGGGCGAAGAATGGCTTAAAGTGTCTTGGCTACTGGCGAGGGGAGAGTTATCGGGCGATAAGAATATCCTATGTTAGCTGCTTTCTCAGCCTTTAGTACCGGGACCACTTTGGCCGTTTCCATTTTTCGGGGATGACAAAGGTGGAAAGGGATAGGTTGAAGACATATGCTAAATATTTGAATCCCTCTTTACCTAGGTTTTTAAGCATCGGCATGGTTATGCCGTCTGGGCCCACTGTTTTAGATGCTTTAGCATGACAGATGGCATCCTCAACCTCTTTGGGGGTGATGGCCGTCTAACTTTGTCAACCGTAGAATGCATTATATATTGTTGGCAGAGAGGTTACAATCCCTTAAATGCTCCTCCCATTTCGCCCGCTTGTGTTCATCCATCCTTTTGACCCATCATGTTGATTTCTGCCTTAAAGATTTTTTAGCATAAATATTTTTTAATGTAGAAGAAATTACACTCATATAAGTTTTGGTGTCAAAACCGCACTTTGTGGCGTCGTTCGGCATAAAAAAATTAAAATAATGGACAATCACACCAAATACTTTGACATTGCACTATTTTGGTGCTAATTTTAAAACTACAATAAAAATTAGTTTATTTATTGTTCCTCTGGGTAATCACTGAACACCGTTTAGTTGTGAGCTAATGTGGGAAGGCGACATCCTGTCTTGGCCACTCTGACATAAGGACTAGCTGGGGAATTTTCATCAGCAGCGTCTGTCCACCAGAAGTTGCGGCTGCAAGCGGGCGTTTGTCTTGGACCAAGCGGCTTGCTATATGAAAGTGCAAGTAATATCTTCATCTTCGCTGAGCGGGTTGTGCGCTGAACTTGGGACCCGCCACGTCAAACCACACGTCAATGAAAAACTCAACAAAGCCTCGGATAAGAAGACAACTTTTGACAGCTGACAACTATGGCGAAAGTTAAAAGTTCTATGATTTGAGGGCATGCACATGCAATGTCCGTTCCCTGAATGGGATTATGCCAGATGCTCGACTGGTTGATGTCCTCGTTTAAACAAAATACAACACCCCCACTATTCATAAAATTCGTTGGACCAAGCAACGAAGGAAGAATATTAAAAATTGTGACATCTGCTGCAGTGGCCATACAAATAAGCGCAGTTTCAGTACCGGAATCGTGGTGGGAAAGGGACTTTGTTGCCAAGTACTGGCTTTCAAGTCTGTCGACGATCGTCTCGCAGCTATCCCAATAAAAGCAAAATTTTTTAATAGATCATTCATCTGCGCTCATGCACCGACAGAGGAGAAAGACAATGAGGTGAAAGGCGCCTTCTATGGACGTTTAGAATGCACACATTAGCGCTGCGCCCGGCTTGAAAATGGTCACGAGGTTCATACATAAAAATATTAAACCAAGCTACATGGTTGTTTACCAATCGAAATACACACAGTCAGATCGACCAGGCTGTGGTAGACGGACGGCGGTCCTCTAGTATTTTATATGTGCTCAAGATCCAAGGACCTAACATCGACTTGGACCAATATCTCGTCGAGTATTTTTACTCGCCCGCCTCTGCGTGGCTAAAACCAGAGAACAAAAAACATAAGGAAAGCTAGACGTCGAAAGGCTGCAATCGCAACAGACCGCCAATGAATCCGCCAATCGACTCCCACACCTGCCCGTTGAGAGCACAAGTGAACACGATGGGATGCAGGATTAGTGGAAGCATGTCTCTTACGCACTTCGTACTGCCGCCGAGAAAAAACTGATTACCAGCGACCACGGAAAACATTTGGTACGATGAAGAATTCCGCGTTGCAACCGAAAGAAAAGACGCTGCCTACAGGGCTTTGTTAAAAGTGAGCGCAACAAGAAGGGTATGTGAACACTACCGCGAGTTGAACTGGAAAGCCAGACGCTATTACAAGAAGAAAAAGCACAGGCAGAAAGGCGTGAGTGCGAGGAGCTTAAGCTGCTTGCCACCAGGAATAACGTCCTCAAATTTGAACAAAAATGTCGGAGACAGACGGAAGGTTTTAAGTCCATGGCAAACTCCTGTAAGCACGAAAATTGGTATCCAGAGAGTACTTAAATTATGAAAGGAACAATTCTCTGTTTGGTTAGTACACAGGAATGATGAAATGGACCCCGCAATCGATGATGATGGAATTAATGGTCAGCCTTCTTTAAATCGCACATAAGGTTCTTTCAAGTGTTTCGTGCGAAATATTGAATCCCACAGTGAATCGGCGGATTGGACCTTATCAGTGTGGCCTCAGACCTGGTAAGTCACGATCGACCAGATTTTCACAATGGGCCAGGTAGGAAGGTAGGTTGAACTGGCCGGTCCATGAGGACCTCACATAGACTGATTGAGTCCGTAGTGTTACCAGAAGTTTGTTTTAACGACCAAACTGAGAAACCCTATCAAAAACCAGGACATATGTTATAAAATAACTCCGTCCTCTTGGCAAATACTAGAAGCTTCCTAGGACTTAAGCCACTTGCTGCTTCTAGATCTGACAGCTGTATCACTCCTAATAGCTGGAGTCTTAGCCTGGCAAGTGCAGGGCACGAGCACAGAACGTGACCGATCGTTTCCCCCTCCAACCCGCATTTCCTACACCTGCTATCACTGACCAAGCCTAATTTAAAGGCATGTGACGCCAGAAGCCAGTGTCCAGTGAGAATACCCGTCATGAGTCTACAGTCCTCTCTTTTTAATGATAGAAGCAACTGTGTTAGTCTAAGGTTGTAAGACCTACACATAATCTTCGACACTTTACAGCCCCGCGCTTGAACCCACGCCTTTTCTGCTTGGTCAATCATGTGCACCTCTCGCCTTCGCTTAATCTCGCCCAATCTAATTGGGACGTCTACGGAGCAAGCTTCAAGGGATGCGCCCTTTTAAGCTAATTCGTCCGCTTTTTCATTCCCATCTATTCCCATATGCCCTGGGACCCAATATAGATGTATGCTTCTCCATGTCCCGATTCTCTCCAGAGACTGCTTACACTCTAACACGCATTTAGATGCTGTGCTATGCGAGATTATTGCCTTAATTGCTGCTTGACTGCCAATATAAAAGTTAACACGGTTGCAGCTTAAGCTATTCTCTTCCAGGGTTTCTACTGCTTTGGTTATGGCTAATATTTCCGCTTGGAAAACGCTACAGTAATCCGGCAGCCTGTAGGATCTGCTTATTTCCGGATCAGCGCAGTATACCGCAGACCCTACTCCTTCCACTATTTTGGAACCATCGGTGTACACATGTATCGCCTCGTCCGCCATTTGCGCACCCTTACGCCAACCGTCCACCTCTATTGTGGCCTTAAGATCTCCCTCAACGTGCAGGTAGGGAATCATGTATTCTGTTCGTCTTGTAACTGATGACGCTATACTACTATGGCCATATGGTCGGCGCTCAAGCTGCCCCGAAGCATCGAGCCTGGTTGCGGTCGTTAACGCTTTATTCTTTGCTACCAGGTCTACAGGTGGAATGTGCAGAATGGCATACAGTGCAGCCGTCGGGGTTGTTTTCAGGGCTCCCGTAATGCAAAGCATCGATAGTCTGCATACCCCCTCTAATTTTTGAGGTATGTTGTTTTTTGTGTGGCTTTCCACCAAACAAGAACTCCATAGTATAGAATAGGGCTTACAATCACTGTAAAAACCCAATGAGAAAGAGAGGGCGATAGGCCCCACGTACATCCCAGCATTCTTTTACATGCATAGAGTGCCGTTGAGGCCTTCTTGACCCTCTCCTCCACGTTGAGCTTCCATGACAGCTTACTGTCTAGGATGATTCCTAGATATTTTGTGCAAGGTTTCTCCTGTAAGGTCACCGCTCCTAACTTAGGCCTGGTCCAATTTGGGACCTTGTACCTCTTTGTAAACAAGACCATATCCGTCTTCTCTGCATTGACTTTCAGCTAGACATTAGATGCCCAGGTATAAATATCCCGAAGCGCCCGATCCATCAAAGAACTAATCGTTGGAAGGTATTTTCCACTTATGACAATTGCAACGTCATCTGCGTAAGCCGTAAGTTTTACGGGTCCCTCATCGAATTGCCTGAGCAGTTGGTTGATGACCAGTGTCCACAGCAGAGGTGATAGCACCCCTCCCTGCGGCGTGCCCCTGTCCACTGATTTCGTGGCCTCGTACAATCCCCATTGTGATGTAATCTTTCTGCAATTTAACATGCAGCCGATCCATCTGATTAAGGCAGGATGTACTTTAATGTAATTAAGACCATCCATAATCGCCCATTTTGCAACATTATTGAAAGCCCCGGCAATGTCCAAGAAGACTCCTAGAGCATACTCCTTATATTCCAGGGATTTCTCTATGCTTATTTCCACCCTATGCAATTCGGTGTCTAACGACTTGCCTTTGGTGTACGCATGTTTAGTTGTGGAGCGCAGCTTTTCATCCACGTTGGACTTTATATACACATCTAGTCTCTCAAAGATTTTGAGCTGAAATGATGTAGAGCTAATGGGTCTATAGTCTTTGGAGTACATGTGACCGATCTTGCCCGCCTTTGGTAGCAATGCTACACGAGCAGTTCTCCAAGAGTGCGGTACATGATTCAGTCTTATGCACCCATCGAATATTATTTTAAACCATTCCGCGACCGCCCTACTTGAGACTTGTAGCATGGCCGGGAATATACCATCTGGGCCCGGCGATTTAAACTTAGAAAACGTCTTCACTGCCCACTCGATCTTGGTATCGGTCGCCAAGCCCGGCACCACTAGCTCCGTGATCGAAGTGTGAGTGATGTGACGTGACCATTCCCTGTTCTCTTTCTTTATTAGTCCCTGGACTATGTTTCCCTTTGCTAGGACTTTTTTCAACCGTGCTGTTTCACTGGAGCACTCTATGTCCGTACAGAAACTTTTCCATGAGTTTCTCTTCGCCCTGGTAATTTCACGCTTGTAGATCCTCAGTAGATCCCTGTACTCGTCCCGACACTCTTCGCTTTCCGCGGTCTTTGCGAGTTTAAACATTTCTTTTACCTGTCTTCTTAGAAGACTCAGCTCATTGCTCCACCATGGCGGCTTTGCTTTTCCTCTGAATCTTCTTAGAGGGCAAGCTTTGTTATACGCAGTCATAAGCGTCCTTGTTAGGAATTCATTCGACTCCTCCAGTTCCTCTACATTAGCAACCTCTTTGGGTTGTCCCAGTTTTGTTTCTACATGTTTCTGGAATTTAGTCCAATTCGTTGCCCTAGGGTTTCTAAAGGTTCCTCCTTTCTCTACCCTCTTTACTGGGATGCTGAAGCTTATATACGCATGGTCGGAGAAGGATGGTCTATCAAGAACCATCCAATCATACCTTGATATATCACGCTCGGAGCTCAATGTAATATCCAGAACATTGCTGGATGTTGGACCAATGTATGTAGGAACATTTCCCCTGTTGGCTATCTGCAAATTGGTTTGGAGGATGTAACAAAATAGAGATTCGCCTCTCTCGTTCGTATCTGCTCCTCCCCACGCATTGTGGTGCGCATTTGCATCTGCGCCTATGACCAACCGCCCTTTGCGCCCTTCCTCCTGTACTAGCCTTTTGCACTCCATCGGTGGAACCTCCGCAGCATGGGCCATGTAGCAGGACGCCAGGATAAATTCCTGCTTATTCTTTTGCTCAACGGCCACCGCTAAGAGATCCTCAGTGGTGTAATTAGGCAGCATATGTGAATGCAGCTGTTTACTTACCATTACTACAGCTCGCACCCGTCCTTCCGTTTGCGCGTAGTAAACGCCAAACCCGCGCACGCTAAGTCCAGAAACCTTTCCTCCCTATGAGAGCCACGGCTCCTGGATCAGCGCCACGTCAAACGAACCCTCCTCAAGGGTTAGGAGGAGTTCGCTCGACGCCAC
This sequence comes from Eurosta solidaginis, assembly GCF_040869045.1. Lineage (NCBI taxonomy): Eukaryota > Metazoa > Arthropoda > Insecta > Diptera > Tephritidae > Eurosta > Eurosta solidaginis. Next base: position 234,881,540 of record NC_090322.1, read on the forward strand.
TTTACTGTGTAGGAGGTTTATCTGTAGGAATCGCAGCACCATTGGGCTGTTTGTCCCCCTCCAGCACCTTCCTCTTGACGTCGTCGTCCTCCTCTTGCCCTTTTGGTTTAGGTTATTCGAGGCCCCCTTCAGCCCCTCGTGAATGTTGTGCCGTGTGTTCCTCTGTGCGATTCACAGCACCATTTAGCGGTTGGTCCTCTTCTAGCACGTTCGTGGTGACGTCGGGGACCTCCACCTGTCTTCTTTCCCTTAGGCTTCTGAGGTCCTTTTCGACTTCGCCCACTTCCAGCGTGTTAGGATTTTTATCCTCGGGACTTCTTTTCCTGAGTCGCATGTAAATTTTGCCAGTGCCAAAGGACACTCCGCCTGCTTGTTTATTTGGAAGATGTAGAACTGACCATCCTCGGTAGACCGAGATACAGTAAGTACCTTCCAATCCTGTGTCGGTATGCTCGGATTCTGATTCTGCAGAAGTCGCAGTGTATCCTCCGACTTCATCACGCATGGTATCCATACCTTAACTTTTGGTACCGTGGGGATTTGCGCTTTATCCACCACCTTAAACCGCGCGTTCGTGCCTTGCCTTTGGAGGTTTGGAACGACTTCCTCCAGCCACCGCAAGCTCGCGATGTTGTCGCACGCTATCATCTTCACACCATTATACCATCCCCCCAAATCAAAGGTTGGAAGGGGCTTACTTGGTTGTTCCCGCATCATCTTAAGCATTAAGCTAATAAGCTCCCTTTCCACAGATCTCCACCTTTCAGTAGTCATTTGTCCGAACGGACTGCTACGATCAACCAGCGCCACAGTCAGTGACTGCTTTGCCACATCACTCATCTTCTCGGGAAAAGCAGGAGTCTTAGTATTATCTCCCTTTGGCACCTCCGAGAACACCGGAGTCTTCGCGTTAACTCCCTTTAGCGCCTCCGAGAAAGCCGGAGTCTTAGCGTTATCTCCCTTTGGCTTATCTCCTACTTCCGTAGTTGGAACTTCCCTCTGACTGGCAGCTTTCGAGGTAGTTGCTACCTCGCTATTGGAACCCATCTGTCTTACAGCTTTAGGCCTACTTGTCTTGTCTATGCGACTGCCCTGCCTCGCGGCTCTAGGACTGGGTCCTTTCTGCCTCTTGAAAGCAGGCTTGTCGCCTTCTGCCGAACGTTGCCTCTTCATTCTGCCATTCGACGCCTCTTCCTCCTCGTACCGGTTGCAGAACCGAGGGTTTCTCGCAGAAAACCTTTTGAACTGCCTTCGACCTACTTCTACCGCTTCATGGGCCCATTCCAAGCGCTCGATCTCCACTTCTGTTGGGTCGACCACTGCTCCCAAGCGTTGTACAATTCTTAGCGCTGCACGGCACTGCGACAGAGCTCTTTTACTTCCTCTGCTCCGTACCCTTCTCCACTCTTCTACTCCGTTTTCATTTGTGTGCTTCTCCAACACGGAGTTCATTGAATCAGCACTACTCTCGCTCCCCGAGTCCGATGCATCGCTTAATTCGTATTTGTCGTCCTTGGATTGCGACTCAGTCCTCCTCTTTACATCCTCCTTATTACATTCAGGTAATGAGTTGTTCATCTTGGTCGTACGACCACCTGCCCGACAAGGCGGGCTCAGCGGTCCAGTATTATATACGGGGAAACAACCGTCCGCCACAGCAGCGCCCCTTACTGTGGTAAGGTCATTAATACTTCCCGAGGTGGCCCGGTATCGGGAAGGCTCCGTTCAAATACAGCCAAATTTATCCCCTGGCTGCAAATCGTCCAATAGGCACGGTCCGCATAACACCCTGGATTAGGGGGTTGGCCAAATCTGGGAAAAAACCAGCGAAAAAAGAATCGACATACATAACCTCTTCGTCAATTTTAAAGCTGCCTTCAACAGCACGATAACCAGCGGCCTGTATTCCGCTATGTCTGAATTTCCACGTGAAAGCAAATCGGCTATGCAAAATGACATTGAGCAACATTATCAGTTCAATTAGAATTGGGAGGACCTCTCCGAGCCGATTGAAACTAAACGAGGTTTCAGATTTGATGTTGGAGAAAATTATACCAGATGCAGAACTTAAGTGCTCTGGAACAATATTTCATTAAAGCGTACAATTACTGGGATATGCTGATACCAATGTCATCCATGGCCTAAACACCCGCGCCGTAAGTTCTGCTTACTCCAAACTGGAAAAAGAAGAGAAAAAGATGGGTTTGATGGTGAATGAGGACAAAACGAAGTACCTGCTATCATAGAGAAAAGAGTCAGCGCATTAACCACCGTTGGCAGCCATAATTTCGAAATAATAGACTTCGTTTATTTTGGAACCATCATTAACACAAGCAACAACATCAGTTCTGAAATCTAGCGAAGAGTCAGTCTTACCAATAAATGCTACTTTGTTTAGGCAGGCAGTTGCAAAGTAAAGTCTTCGCGCGGCAAACGTAACCGTCGTTCTATATGGCGCAGAAGCATATGGTACAGGAGCGGATCTGGTGAGAAAAGTTCTTCGAAAGATTTACGGATCTCCTCGCGCTGGCGACGGCAAGTACTGAAGAAGATTTAGTTTTGAGTTGTACGAGCATCACATAGCCATCAACATAGTCCAGCGAAATAAAACGCAGCGGCTACGCTGACCAGGCCATGCTATGCGAATGAAAGATGATGATCCGGCTAGGGAAGTATTTTTATCGGAACCCGACTATGGAAGTAGAGGAATAGGGTGACTGGAAGAACCAGGTGGAGAACGATTTTAAATTCCTTGGTGTGACCAATTGGCGATAGTTGGCAGTGCGAAGAAGGTTAAGCGCCAATTGAGTAGGTAATTAATTATTCAGAAAAGTGGTCATCGACAGTCTCAACTTTTCTACAGTACATCCGTCCTTAAAAAAAATAGATCGGCGTCATGTTTAGCTGCAGAATGATCACATCGCAATGGGAGACCACAGAATTTGTAAACAGAGGAAACTCGCGCCAAGCGCGTCGGGATGTACATGTCTGAGCATCTTTTTGTATATATATAGGATCAAATCAAATTTGGTTTGAAATTATCGGTCTATAATTGCAGTTATGAAACAAAGAAAAATCAAAAAGGGCGGTGGACTGGTTTCGAACCGACGTTTCCGCTTTATTTTTTTTTCAACTTTTTTAAATTAAGGTAAACAAGTTTTAAAAATAACTCAAACCGATGATTTGTTTAAAGTTTAGGCTCAAATTTATAACCATTTACGGATCGACCTGTGCTTAGTCCACTTAGAAAAGTAGAGAATAATCGGGTCTGAATAATCCAAATATAGCGGGAGGTCTCCACGCAGTAACGAAAAATTTGTTGACCTGCTGAAGGCAGAGTACATAAAAAACTTTTGCAGAACGTAATATCCTACAGCTCTGTAATGTACGAAGAGCGCGGAAAAGTCTGATAAACAAATATGTTTTCTAAGAAATTTTTATACCTTCATAATTGATAACATACAAATTTTCTGTCGTCCCTTGCTAGCAGGGGGATATGTAGATTATCAATAATTGGCATAACTGGAGCCCTAAAAACTACAACGACAGCAGCTTTTTATGCCACTCTCCACATCCGACCTGCAGACCTAATGGCCAAAACTATAGCGCTAGCGATTGCAGCAATGTTTAAGGCCTCGGGGCAGTTTGGGTGCAGGAAATATGGCCACAGAAATATAGCGCCATTGGTCCCGCGCCTAAGCTTCGAAATACATTAAGACATAAAGACGGAGTGTTTTCACAAGGGTGCGGTAATGGAAGAACATTCTATACACGTCTTTGCCGATGGTTCCAAGTCAACGGAAGGGGCTGGTGGAAATACCACTGTGCTAATGGAAAAAGGGGAATATATAACCAAAACCTAAGAACTCATCGAGGAATGTATCCACGTATGAATACAAGAAATAAGAGATTCTAACATGACATATAACTTAGCCCAAATGAGCCCATGGGCGCCTCTACTGATTGCGCTACCAACAATCCACAAGCCGGACACTGCAATGCGGCTCATCATTTCATTAATTTTAAATCGGCAACATGTTACAAACTGTCCAAATATTTAAAAACAATATTGAAAGACACTCTGGAGCTAAGGGACGACTATGAAAAGCTAACACAACTGAACTAATAAGATAAGTTAGGTTAGGTGGTAGCTGTCCTGATAGGGGAAGCTCACTTCGACAACATGAAGGTCCATTGTGATACCACATACAATAAAATAACGGTGACGTATCTACAGCTACTTAGAGAATCGTTGCGTAGCAAAGCTATATTTCCGAATGATACTGATCTCAATCGTGGATAAATCCTGCGGATATCCAAGTGACTCGCGACTGAAGTTCTTTCACCTAGTTCTGGCAAAAGCTGGCCAATTAAGCATAAGTTCGGAACTATCAAAAAAGTGATTCGATGATTCCACCTCGTCATCCTCCATACAGCTACAGCAGGACGGGGTTTCCAGTATATTGAGACAAAACTCCAATGACCATTGTAAGGGACCCTTTGTGAGCCAATTATTTCGGCAGACCTGCTGCCATCCACTTCCGGCCAGCAAAATCTTGCTATCCTGCAAGAGGTCGTACCCGCCCAACGTTTGCTAAGCTGACTCGAGGCCTATCTATGGAGGAGCAAACCATAGGTGGCCAGCGGAATCCCGAAATCCCTGCAGCCATCTTCACCGGGTCCAATTGCACCGATGAGGGCTAAGAGATCCGCTTGACAGTTTCCCGGGATATCTTTATGGCTTGGGACCCAGATGATCTTAATTATAGTTCGATGCAATAGCAAGCGAGGTCAGGCACTCCCAGACCACCCTCAATCGCACTGTAGTTGAAATCAAGGCCTTGGTAGTCGCTTGGCTATCAGAGTATATCTTAAATTCCCTAACCGCATCCTTAATCGCTGCAACTTTCGCTTGGAAGAGGCGGCCGTGATCAGCCAACTTAAAACAAAAACAACTCCGCCAACCTTTTCGTCCAACTTCGACCCATCCGTGAACAAGTTAACCGGTCCCCTGTCCCAGATGAGTTCTCTTCCCCATTTCTCTTTTGGGGGAATGATTAGGGTGAAGGTTGTATAGGGAGCAGTTATCGGCATACGATAGTCCGCCCTGTCAGGGATAAAGTCGAACTTGGTAAGAAGGCTAGAGTGTCCGAAGTCAGAAAGCCCATTGCCCATATCACGAAGTCTGACCAACGACCGGGCCGCTGTTCGATCGAATTAGGAATATTATTTCAAAGAACGCTAAACTATTTTGCCTGCTCCTCCAATGCATTTATGGAGTGGTTTGGAACTATCGTAAAATAGGATAAAATCGTATTAGAAGAATCACGTAGAATTTCGGTCTTGTTCGGCAGCAACGAAATTTTACTAAAAAAAAACGTATCTGTAAATTTTACGTAAGTTCGGAACTATCAAAAAAGTCCCAACAAACCACATTTTATTCCTGTTCGGAACCAGGGGAAAGGTAATACAGTGGCAACAATTTCATCGTCCAGGACATCGCCATGTTAAATTCGCCAGTTGAAAGCATGCAAAAGAGATAAGGAATGAACTAGTAGTGTTTCCGAAGCAGCAATCAGAAATATAAATTATAGCAAACAGTATCGAAAAATTTAGAGAAAAAAATATTATGTTAACGATATATAAAAAAAGAGATGATAAAAAATTTTAAGTACATCCTTTATATAAATGGACGAGAAAAAACCAAAAATGTCTCTTTTAACAAAGATGTAATCTTGTTGAACGCGGCCCCGTGGTGTGATGCTAGGTGCTTGGCGTACCACACCGAAGATCTTGGGTTCACGCGCAGGGCAAAGCAACATCAAAATTGTAAAAGCAAGTTTTCTCAATTAGAGGAAAATTATTCTAAACGGGGTCGCCCGTTGGGAATGTTTGGCAAGAACTCCACGTTCGGAGTCGGAATAAAACAAGAAGGCCCCCAATTTGTAGGAAAAACAAAAAGAGACGCAAATTGGAAGTGAAGCTCGACCTAAAATCCATTCGGAGGCTATCGCTCCTTACATTTATTTATTTTAATCCTGTTGAACTTTGATATTAAAATTTTATAATAACTGTACACATTTTTACGAGGTACACAAATATAAAAGTGGTGCGCACGTGAATGTTTTTCGTGTAGGCTTTGCTGGTCTTTCAATTTAAAATGAAAAATGTTTATTTTCCTCCAGTTTTACCCAACGTTTCGCCAAACTCCTTGGCATCATCAGGGGTTAGATCTTTTTATTTGCACCGAAAAAAGGTAGAACAAAATTAATTTCAGGATATTTTTTCACTATAACAGTCATGACAAAAACTTACATAGAAAGAATTAGTGGTGCGCACATTGCCGGACATAGGTGAAGATTATATGGAAAGTCTATCTATTGCACTTCACTTTATATATTTGTTCCTCATACAAATTTTTACGATGGTTATATTAAAATTTTAAAACGTTTTTCTTCACTTTTGGTTCATTTATAAAAAGGAAGCATTAAAAAATGTTGTATATTCTTTTTATTTTCTTCTTTTGTTGCATTGTCAATGTAACCTAAATTATGTGCAAGGTTTCATGTTTTTAGGTCAAAGAGTAGTTACTTAAATATCGATCGCAAATTCCACAATTAATACCTCTTAATATCTCGATCTCTCTTTTGACCTAAATATTACAAACTAATCAATCCCGAAGTTTCGTCGCAAAGTTCCAGTTCTCTGGCTACAGGAAGTTAGCGGTCGCAAGATTCCACATGTTGCAAATGGACTTTTTACAATCTCTAAATATCTCTATTCATGTCCGATCTTGAAAACTCTTTTATCCTAAATATTATAACACTGTAAATCTTGAAGCTATGTTCAAAATTTCTGATCACTAGGTTGTCGGAAAGTTCCTTAAAAGTGTCCAAAGCTCCGAAGGTTTTTTGATTTTTCATGATCTCTAGACCACAAAGCGAAACATTTTTCCCTCATGTTGCAATGTCATCGAGCTCTGAAGTATGTTTTGAGTTTCACGAATCTTCCTCTACGGGAGTAGTGGTCGCAAGATTACAAATTTTGGAAGTGAAGTTTCTAAATGTCTCTAAATATATCGATCAAACCCATCTCGAAAATTCTTATATCTTAAATATTGCAACCTAATGGAGCCCAAATCTTGATTCGACGTTTCTATAAGTTATCGGGAAGTTCTTTAAAGCTCCAAAGCAAAATTTTCGGACGTATTTTAAAATTTCCACGATCCCTGGACCAGCCAGCAAATTTTTTCCCCTAACGTTAAATTGTCACTGAGTTTAGATGTGTGTTCTAAGCTTCAAGGCTCTCCGGGAAGTTTACTCAAAAATCGGTTGCTGGAGTCTCCAATTTTGTATGGAAATTGGTGGAGAAACATCAAACGAAACTAATATAAAGGAAGTAAAATACTCTTTATTTTGCTCAGTCCTGCATAGAATGTGTGGCGCGAATAAATGATTAGTTGTCTAGTTTTCTAAATTCCTGTTGTTGTTGTTGTAGCGATAAGGACACTCCCCGACAATTTTGTGGAGTATTATGCTGATGTTGATGGTACTTTGCCGGTTGCACATCCGGTACGTTCCGGTAACAAGCACCATTAGCCGGACCATCTCGGGAACGGTTTAGTATGACCACATGAAACCTTCAAGGCCATACCGCCCTCCCACCCGCTCGATCCATGAGAAAATGGGGGTCGCCAGAGCCTCGAATGCTAAAGAAACAGGATCCGCCATGGGTAGGTGAGGTTAATTATTGGGTTGGAGAAGCTGTAAACTGCGCTTGCAACCCCTTGAAAGGGTTACCCTACACAGCCCTTGAACCTATTTGGTATTTTAGTCGACTCTTACGACAGGCATACCTGCCATGGGTATATTTTAAACATGTTTCTATACCCAGCTGTACTTCTGCAAAACGTATTATAACTTTGACTGGATAACCGTTAGTTGAACAGATGTAAAGAAATCGAAATAGATATAGATTTCCATATGTCAAAATCATCAGTATAGAAAAAAATTAACTAAGCTGTGTCCGTCCGTCTGTCCGTCCGTTAACACAATAACTTGAGAAAATATTGAGATATATTCACCAAATCCGGATTTATCTGGACGCAGAATTGATTGGTATTGAGAATGAACGAAATCGGAGGATAACCACGCACCATTTTTCGATGTCCAAAATTTTGAAAAATGAGATAATTCAAAATGAATACCGCTAAGGTAATGAAATTTGGAGGTGCAATGGTTTGATGACGCAAAACATAAATTCCATAAAATTTTGCAATATGGGCGTGACATCACCCACATTTAGAAGAAGAAAATTTGGAAGTTCAACAAGCCGTAAATTAAAAGCCGTTAGGTTAGGTTAAGTTGAACTGGACGGTCTATGAAGACCTCACGTAGACTGAATGAGTCCGTAGTGTAGAAGTTTATTTAACGACCAAACTGAAAACCCTTACCTAAACCAGGGACTATGTTATAAAATAACTCCGTCCTCTTGAGAAATACTATAAGATTTCTAGGGCATTTGCCGCTTGCTGCTTCTAGATCTGACTGCTGTATCACTCCTAATAGCTGGAGTCTTAGCCTCGCAAGCGCTCGATCGTTTCCTCTGCCAACCCGCACTTCCTACATCTGCTATCACTGACGAATCCAAATTTAAAGGCATGTGAAGACAGTAGGCAGTGTCCAGTCAGAATACCCATCATGATTCTACAGTCCTCTCTTTTTAATGATAGTAGCAACTTTGTTAGTCTAATGTTGTAAGACCTACACATAATTTTCGACAGTTTGCAGCCCCGCGCTTGGAACCAGGCCTTTCCCGCTTGGTCGATCATATGCACCTCTCGCCTTCTCTTAATCTCGCCCAATCTAATTGGGACGTCTTCGGAGCAAGCTTCAAGGTATGCGTCCTTTATATCTAGCTCGTCCCATTTTTCATTCAAAAGTTGTTAAAGATATTACACTGAAATTTGGCACAGACACTATCCTTGCCAAATTATATAGACTAAGTGAAGATAATCAAAATCGGTTAAAGACCACGCCTACTTTTCCTAAAGGTCTAACCTTAACAAAGTCTACAATAAGTCTATGGTTTTTAACTACATTTGACTGATATTCTATCTCAGTAGTGGTATGGTTGAGCTAAGAACAAAACTTAAATATATTTTGAAATGTAATCAAATTTTTTTTTAACTCTTTCCGGAATACTTTTAACGCCGTAAGTCTCCCAATCCGAGCGAAATTTGGCATAAACATTTTTTTCATAACTACAACTGTTTGCTCTGAAAATGAATGAAATCGCCTGAAAGCCACCCCTCCGTTTTTGCATAGTTAGGTAAAAAAACAAAACACACTTAACGGACAATAACGCTTTTTAGTACAATGGGACTTGGTGTTTTTATTTTCATTGTTCTGTATATCTTTACTTTAAGACAAACAGGTTTTGTAGAGAAATCCCCATATCTGAAGGAAAACTGCATTTTGACTTGCTCAAGCTTATTGGTGGTGGCCTCTGTATCCATTATGCTTCTTTTGAACGAAAATTAGTTCAGAATAGAACCAGAATAGAACGTCATTGCGCAGCCTTATAACACAATTAACCACACAAAGAAAACAAAAACAGCGTTTCGCCCAAACATAGACTTTCTTACATATTCAATATCAATTTTTGGAATTTTTAATCGGGTCCTTTTTCATATTGGAGTGTTTATGAACTTTGAGCACGTTTTTGAATACTCTTTGAAATTAATAGTTAATTGAAAGGCAATATAATTCCAATAGCCTAATGGGCCCAGACGGCATAGCCATGCCGATGCTTAAAAGCCTAGGGAAAGAGGGTTTTAAATATTTAGCACATGTCTTCAACCTGTCTCTTTCCACCTTTGTCATACCCGAAAAAAGGAAAATGGCCAAGGTGGTCACGCTACTAAAGCCTGGGAAACCAGCTAACATTGGTGAGTCGTATCACCCGATATCTCTCCTATCGCCAGTAGCCAAGATGCTTGAAGCCATTTTGCTCCCCTACTTCAAAGCAAATTTCCAGCTAGCCAATCATCAGCATGGCTTCAGAAAACTCCATAGCACCACCACCGCGTTAAATGCCATCAGCACCCAGATAAATTGCGGCTTAAATCAAAACACCCCCCATAGAACAGTACTCGTTGCGCTAGACCTATCAAAAGATCAACCACGGCACGTTACTGCAAGACCTGGAAGGGTCAACCCTTCCCCCATGTCTTAAAAGGTGGACCTCAAATTATTTGGGTGGTCGGCAGGCATCGGTGTAATTTAGAAATGAAAGACCAAAACCAAGAAGAATTAAACAAGGTGTGCCACAGGGTGGTGTGCTATCCCCACTTTTGTTTAATTTCTATATATCTAAGCTACCTTCGCCACCAGAAGGAGTTACTATCGTTTCCTACGCCGATGACTGCACAATAATGTCCACAGGCCCAGGCCCACAGATCGATGAGCTTTGCAACAGAATAAATGGCTACCTCCCTGATTTCTCCAGTTTTTTCGCCTCGCGAAACCTGGCATTATCACTGACTAAATCCCCTGCGACCTTATTTACAATATGCACGTCCCAAATGTCGACCATTTTGAACATCCACGTCGATGGCACTACGCTACCGACTGTCATACACCCCAAAATCTTGGGTGTGGCGTTTGATCAGGATCTACATTTTGGTGAGCACGCAGCCGCAATTGTTCCGAAAATCCCTTGCTGGCAGAGAAAAATGAGACGCTAACCAAACAGTTTCTGTTGAATACCCAGAAACCTGGGCATCCCAACAGATACCTGATTGATGAGCCATCACCGCCTAGGGGCTTAAGGAGTCATCTCTGTAAGCATTTTGAGGAAATACGGCACCTGAGAACTCAGCCTTATAAAGCAAGAAAACACAAGCAGGTCCTTGGTGAACTCCGCAAACAGGCGTCGGACCTTTATGCCATGAATTGCCCGTGAATCCAGTACTCAAAGAACAGTACCCAAAACTTGTGGAAGAGGAACGTATACTCCCCAGGGAAACGCCTCTAGCTCAACTTTGTTCTGGATACTGTAATAGGTTATACTCTTACTTATCCAGAATCAACTCCGACATACAAAATGTATGCCCCGCTTGGAATGTGTCCCCACATGACACCAACCAACTCTTTAATTGTAATGTGGAACCAACGCCTCTAACACCCCTTTCACTAGGGTCCACCCTTGTTGAAACAGCAAGTTTCCTTTGACTCCTGTTAGAGGATATTGATGACAATTTGTGATCGGTCGCAGCTGTTAGGTGGGACGAGGCACTGCTACAACAACAACAACAACATAGCTTAAATTTTTTTTGTATCTCATGTGAACATTTTTGTTAAAAAACAATGCCCTTTCTATATATTTTGGAGTTCAACTTCACAAAAACTATAAAAGGTTTGATTTTTAAGAAAAAGAAATATTTAGTTTTTCTGTTATAATAAACAAAAGTCTACAAAAATGAAGTTATTTTTTTCAAAACCGGTTTTCAATAATTAAATTTGAAATTTTGGTCAATATCTGATTTTTTTTATTTTTTTTTGTACTAAGACAATACAAAAACAGCTGCTCTAACCAACCTTACGGAAATCAATGTAATTCGTCAATGGTGCGATACCATAACGCCTTAGCCGTAACCATAAACATACCATAGCCAACCAATTGGTTTTTGGTTTTTCGCCATATCCATAACCTAAAAATATGTGAGTTGGCGAATTTGTAAGTTTTTGTAATACGTTTTGACTAAGAGACGTATTATTTGTGGAATATGTTTGTAATTTTTTGCGTTTCCTCCATTTTTATGACAATTTTACGATTTTTAGGTTAAGGCACCAATTGATATGGATGAGTAAAAATGTGGTTATGACTAAAGCATTATGACTATGTCAACTTTTCCAAAGTTGTTTATAACTTTAAGTACGTTCAAACACAATTGGAGTTTAGGAAAAACAAAAATATTTATAAAACTTAATTACCGAATAACATTCACGCATAAACAACAGAGAGTGTATGTGGATGTGGAAGTTTAGAAATACTCCAAAACAAAGACTGTTGTGTCCGCTGGTGCATATACATATACGTTGATGGCTACTAGGGTGATTGACTCGGTTAATCAAACCAGTTGAAAATAAATTCCGAATATCGAATAACCAAGTTTTTTGTCTTCGGTTAAACGATTTTTTGGTGGCGCCGTTGTGTAGTGGAGGGTGTTCCGCCTACCACACCGGGGTTCAAGCTACGGGAAAAGTAACATCGGAAATTTAGAAAAAAGTTTTTCCAAGCGGAGTAGCCCCTCGGCAATGATAAGGCAAACACTCCGAGTGTATTTCTGCCATGAAAAGCTTCTAAGTAAAAATTCATCTGCCATACAGATGCCGTTCGCAGTTGACATAAAACAATTTGGTCCCCTCCCACCAATTTGTAAGAAAATTTAAAAAAGGAACATGCTTTTGAAAGTTGACCGAAATACCAAAGAGGACAGATTAAAAAATAAGAGCAAACTGGTGGCTCCGTACCGTGAAACTCGATGGAAAACAAAAAATTCATGCTAAGTGTTTTCTATGAGGGATTTTTTTCATTGCATCCTATTAACCTCTCGTTATTGTGACTTTTGAAAAGAGAATTAATTAGTAAATTATATAAAATCGTTAAAATCAACACAAATACGCCACGAAGACATTTTATGCATGTATTACCCCAAAAAAAAAGCAGCTACTACCTTATATTGAGATGCAGTACAGGGACTGAAAAAAATTACGACGGCGAATTTTTACATAGCAGGGAAGAGTCCCTTGCAGCACTACTTAACCCACACTACCGATCAGGAAATGATATGATGCGACAAAGTATGTAACCACATGTACAATCCTAATACGGAGCGAGAGGTACCAGGTTTTGAGACAAATACCAAAATTAAATGGACAATAAAAACTTTTACTTACTTACTTAATTGGCGCTTAACCGTCTAAATGGGTATGGCCGTCCAAAAAGGCGCGCCAGTCGCTCCGCCAACCGGCGCCAATTGGTCACACCAAGGGAGCTTAAATCGTTTTCCACCTGGTCCTTCCAACGAAGTGGGGGCCGCCCTTTTAAGCTTTTGCCAAGTTTAAATCCCCGATTCCAGATGGGATATTCCCTGCTATACTGCAGATGGTTTGACGATTGCATAAAACTGAACCACGTCCCGCAATATTGGAGAACCGCTCGAGTAGTTGTCATACCGAAAGCGGAAAAAGCCAGTCATCTGCACCCGAAAGACTACCTGCCTATTAGTTTGACATCTTTTCTGCTCAACACTCTAGAGAGATTAATAGCTTGAGTATATGATCCAATCCAGAAAAATCGTTCTAAAACGAACGAAAGAAATTCAAAATTAAGAACATTCGTTGACAAAAGTCTGTTAGGTACTTTTTTTCTTAACTCGTTACCGATGGGCTTGTTTTAAGAATAGTTTCTCCAAGCACACCGTTCCTCTTTTATGACCAATTTGGTATTGATGTGTGAACCTTCTGTGCTCATTTCAAGCACTATTTAAATAAGAATTTTCGTTCTCACGCTTCGAGAACGACTTGTGGTTGATTTAACAGTTTTCGTTCTCAATTCCAGAACGGTTTGGGCTTGATCATTAATGGGAGGGGAAAGTATTTTTTTCAAAACGTACCCATTTATTTTTTATTAATAATAATTTTTTTGTCATAAATAAAAAAATATGTACAACAAAAATTTTTATTATAGTCCAAAAATTTATGTTTCTCTTATTGAGAAATTATTCTTATTTGAAGATGTAATCTGCATATATACTTAAAACATTTCATAACAAATTTGAGAATTATCTGTGCATAAGTGAATGGAACAATAATTGAACGAAAAATAAAAGTTAAAACATTGTTTTAAAAAATTTTATAGTTTGACGGTGATCGAACTCGCGCCACACGATCGCAAGCGCAACATCATAGCCGCTGGGCCACTACAACTGCTTAACAGGTTGCGCCAAATGTTGTATTAATATTGTAGTACACACGAATTTTACCGTTTCTTTTTACTTGAACTTAATTTAAGAACATTGTTCTTAATTTAAGAACATTGTTCTCATTAATAGAACATTTGTTCATATTTTAAGACCAGCCATTCTCTTTTCAAGAAAATGGTTGTCAGTTCAAGAACAAGGTTGTTGTGTTGAGAACAGGTCGGTCGTGTTTCAAGAACAAAAAAGTAAGAACATGAAAATCTTGAATTGAGTCCGGTGGTGCTGGATTTTAGAACGGCGTTTTTCTCTGAGTGTAGGACATCGTAATGTTAATTGGACCATATTTTTTGTATGAATTATGGTTAATTTTGGAGCACTCGCTTGGTCCATAGCATGCATGGATTACTCGCGATTTTTGTATTGTGGGTTCTATTTTAAACACATTTTCGTTCAAAAGAAGCAAAAAGATACAGAGGCTACAACAAATGAACTTGACGTAGGAAAATGTAGTTTCAGTTTCAGTGGGGATTTCCCTACAAAAGCTGTTTATCTTAAAATAAAGATATAACTGAACAATAAACATAAAAACACAAGTTCCATTGTTCTAAAAGGCGTTATTACCCGTTAAGTGTGTTTTGTTTTTTACCTAGCTATGCAAAAAAGTAGGAGTGGCTTTCATGCGATTTCGCTCATATTCAGAACAAACAGTTGTAGGTATACAAAAAATGTTTATGCCAAATTTCGTTCGGATTTGGAGATATTTGTTCAACTTATGGCATTAAACTTCTTTTGGAAAGAGTAACAAAAAAGGGCGGGTTACGCCCATTTTCAAAAATTTTTATTGCAAACTTTGTTAAGGTGAGACCTTTAGGAAAATGGACGTGGTCTATTACCGATTTTTATTATCTTCACTATGTCTATATAATTTGGCAGGGATAGTGTCTCTCTCAAATTTCAATGTAATATCTTTAACGGCTTCTGCTTAAAGCTTGGCGGACTTACAAAATTTCTTCTTCTTAATGCGAAAGTTGCCTCGGCCATATTGCAAAGTTTTTTGCAATTTATGTTTTGTGTCATAAAACCAATCTACCTACCCGACTTCATTAGCTTAGCAGTATTCGTTTTTAAATTATCTCATTTTTTCCCTTTTTCACAAATTTCGGTATCGAAAAAGTGGGTGTGGTTATCGTCCGATATCGCTCATTTGCAATACCAATCAATTTTGGTACAGATAAGCCCATATATTGAATTTGACGAAGATATCTCAATATTTTCTCAAGTTATCTGGTTAACGGACATTTTGGTATGGAAGTCTATATGTATCTCCATTCATTTACAACCATCCGTTATCCAATCAAAGTTATAATACCCTGTGCACAAATATAGCTGGGTATAAAAACTGATGTTTTCTAATTGACATTTTTCGAATGATTCGAAAGCCGTTTTTTTAAACCAGTCCAATAATCGAACACTTACGTGGTCACATAAACAAAAACATTTTATTTTCAGAATGTATTCACAACTGCTTTTATGTTTGCTTTGTTAATTTTCTATTGAAATAAAAATATTTCACTTCCTGGTTTCCTAAAGTCAACGACAGAGTGGAAGCGAAAAGCGTTGCTATTATATAAATATAGTAAGCTATGACAAAAGTTTCTTATGGAAAATTGTAAAATATTTCACATAACAGAAACGTTTCAAGCTTGTAAAATATGTTTATGAAAATAACAATTGCTACTCGCCTAGCATAGACGAATTCAAGTTCAATACTTAAAACCATGATTCAATCACAAGTGACTTGCTCGCCTTACAAAATTTTTGACAATTGCAGCCATCTTGCTCCCAAATCGAATTGGCATCCAATAACTGTGTTGTTGTATTAGAAAAAGGAGGCAAACGGTTTAATTTTTATTTTTCTGATTTTATGGTAGATTTGGTAAAAGTCTATAACACTCCACTGCTAAAACGTTTCCAAAAATATCGGGAGAGGTGTCAAACGAAAAGGCGAAAAAGAAAAATTTTAACTCTGTCCGGACATATTTGTAGTAGAAGTTGGAATGTGGTAGAAGTCCACGCACGTGAGGAAAGCTTTTGACCGCCATTCACTGGGAATGGCCAGAGCGATTATTTTCCATGCGGTTGAAGCAGCTAACATACTCGGCTTAAGGACTAGATGGGGGGTTTTCATCGGCAGCATTTATCCACTACAAGATGCGGCTACAAGCGGCGTCTAGGATCAAGCGGCTCGCTATATAGACGTGCAAATAATATTTTCATTTCCGTTAAGCGGGTTGTGCGGTGGGATTTTTTCCCGCCACATCAAACCACACTGTGTCATCTATGTAGCGACGATACAAATAAGCGAAGTTTCGGCGTCGAGAGAGATTTTTTCGCCAAGTACTGGCGTTCACGCCTGTGGACGAACGTCTCGCCGCTATCCGAGTAAAAGCAAAATTTCTAAATATATATTTCATCTGCGCTTATGCACCGACAGGAGAGAAAGATGATGAGGTGAGAGACAGGACCGTAGATAGAAAAGCCGGGCCCGGACTAAACAATTTACGGGCCCCTATAAAAAATCCACTAACACATTTGATTAACTTGAATTAATTACGTCTCATTCATGAATCATTATTGATGTGTTACATCAAACAAAATTTTGCCACATCAACTATATAAATAATATTTTATTTTAAAGTAGAAATGAAATTCTCTTTTAATAGCCACATATTGTTTTAATAATCTTTTCTAGTTATTTGGTAACATTTGAATACATCTTGATAAATTTAATGACGATTATAAATTTTAATTATTCAACATAGAAGGTTCGGTTATCAAAGAGTGGCTTTTCTTGCTTTTTTCGCTGCAACATTTTTTATAATAATATCAAAATTTAACTGTCTTGCCAAAACGGATTCAACACAAAGCGTGGCAAGTCCTGAAACTCGCTCTTGAGATGAACACGATCTATGAAAGTTTTTGATTCTTGAAAGAACGCTGAAGGAACATTCTGCACTAGCTACAGTGACAGGTATAGTGCAAATGTTGGGGAAAATTGTATACAGATTTTGAACATAGATGGCATTTAGAAATTCCAATGGTGACAGACCTTTATCAAAATTTGCTTCGTAAATGTGTTTCAAGTGAATTATTTCACATTCTAGGCTTTGAGAAATGTCCGACTTGTATTTTTCGACATATTTGGCTGCGCTCGCCCGAATCGTAGTTTCATCCATGTCTTCAAATTGCCACAAAAAGAAAACGTCTCGCTCAAATTTCTCATAGCTGCAAATCGTTCAGTAATGTCAGTGATTACCGAATTAACCCATTACCAGGAATGTATTGTTTTTAAAATCAGACTCTGAATCATCCGTAATCATCTCATTTAAATTATCTTCAGAACGTATTTTGGGTTTTCGAATGTCCGGAAACTTTGGCGAGATGTTCAATTGAACAGCAACTGTTTTGCATTCGTTTAAAATTTTTCCCATTGGTTCCTGATCAACTTCAAATCAGCTAATAAAGCATATAGATGTCGGACCTCAACATCTATGGTGGCGTCTCGAGCTTGGAGGACCACGTTTCTTTTATTAATGGCAGTCAGTATTTGGAATCAAATTGAGAACAGCAAGATACATTCGAACTTGTTGATGTACTTGAAAATGACGGTAACATCTCCGTATGCTTGCGCAGTCAAATTTGACTTTTGTCTGAAAGACTATGAAGAGAGTTCGGTACATTTTTTTTGAGAATATCCCATCGTTGTGGAGTGCTGCTGAGAATAGTAAAACATTTTTGTACAACTCCGAAGAAAGTAAAATGCAGCCGGTCAACATCAGCATGCACCATCAACACCACATAAATTGAGACTGTGGGTTGCACAAGGCGAGTAATCAGCATTCGAGTTTTTGTCGAGAATATGACGTAGTGCTCCGTTGTAAGCTTCTTTCATATTGGCGCCGTTATCGTACCCTTGTGAACAACAATCTTCACTCAAGTATGGCAAATTAGATCAGCGATTTTCTGGCCAGTTTGTTGGTTACAATTCACTAAAGCCAAAAACCATTCTTGAATTGTAAAATTTGTTGCTTTCGAATTGAAATGGAGTTAGAGTAAAATGAACGTAGTCAACGTGACTAGCATCAGGCATAGCATCAGGCATAGCATCAACGATAATAGCAAAATACTTGGCTTTCTTGCTTTGATCTAATATAGTTTCCCTCACGTGCTTTGCACAAATTTCTATAAACTCGTTCCGAATGTCTGGGGAATGATAGTGAACTTGTAAACGTTTGTGCTGCTGTTGTGAAATCCCAACTTTCTCCAAATGATCTCCAAGTATCGGATCTAATCGCTTATGAGATCTTAGATGTCCAAAAAATGTCCATTGTTTCGTTCAAAAAGATATATACTTTCGCCTTTTGTAGCCTCCTTTTGAATTAGATTTTGTAAAGATCGCCATTGAATATAACATTTAATGTGATCTTGAGTATTTTCGTGTGATGGCAGTTTATCGTATAGCTTCTTCCACACCTGGAAATTCGAATATACGCCAGGACAACATTAGGTCGATTTAAAGTATTGGTGCTTAACAGACGATATGGTAGGCAATAAAAAGCCTACTGGCACCCACACTAACCAGTCACCCTCCACTTTCTCTCCATTTGGCAAGAATCTGTTTAACAACGAGGTAGGAAATGGCTCGTCATGACAATCACGTGGAAAAATAACAGGACACTTTTGATGATCGCGGCAAATTATTTCGTTGACTTCTTCATATCGCAAAAACTCAATATTCACCGTACCGTTATCGAAGTCCTTTAAATAATCTGGACTTTAAATAATTTGGAAGATTTTTTGAAGAAGAACCTTCATCAGTGTCACCACAAAAACTTTACGATTTCGGATTCATGTAAACATACATTTTTGTTTGTTTTTATTGTCTCCTCACTGCTCGAAGGCCCGGGCAAAAAATCATTATCAATATTCGTTGCTTTTGAAATTCGGCTTAAAATTTGTACATGGAACAACTAAAGAATCTCCTGAATTTAAAAAAAAAAATTCTTAGTTCCTCTAAATGCCGGGCCCCCTGAGAAACCCCTAGCCCGGGGGGAATCCCCCATTCCCCCACTCCTCTCGTCTGGCCTGGTGAGAGATGTCTTCATTGAACCTTTAGAGTGCACATAGGAGCGCTGCCCCCGCGATGATATAAAAGTCGTTCTTAGCGACTTTAACGCCGGGGTGGCAAAAGAAGTTGTTTTTGGCCTCGTAGTCGGAAAGTTCAGCCTACACAATAAACTTCTCCTAACGGACTGAGGCTGATTAACATTGCTGGTTCTAGAAACATGTACATATCGAGCACGAGGCTCATGCATAGAAATATATATTTAGCTACATGGCTGTCCCTCGATCACAAAATACACGGAATCAGATCGGCCACGTTGTGATAGACGGACGGCACGCCTGCAGTATTTTAGATGTGCGCACCATCCGAGGACGTAACATCGACTCGGACAATTATTTCGTCGCAGCGAAAATTCGCGCCCATCTCAACGTGGCTAAAACCAAGGAACAAAAACCACATTGAAAAATAGACGCTGAAAAGCTACAGTAACAACGGACTGCCAATGATTTCGCAACTCGCCCTTACACCTGCTCGCTGAGAGCACAAGTCAACCCGACGAAATGCAGGAGCAGTGAGAGCATATGTGTAAAGTTCTTCGTACCGCCGCCGAGGAACAAATTGGTTACCGACGGCCACGGAAAAACAACTGGATAGAAAGGACGCGGCCTACAGTACTACATTAAAAGCGAGCGCAATAAGAAGAGTGTGTGTGAACGCTACCGCAAGTTGCAAAAGGAAGCGGGACGCCCTTTCAACAAAAAAAAAGCAGGGGCAGAAAGTCGTGAGTACGAGAATCTTAAGCCTCTAGCCACCAGGAATAATGCTCTATGCTCTCTTAAATGGATGCAGAGGTGTACCGCACAGGGACAAGAACCCCGATTACGCAACGATGATGATGGAATTAATGTCTCCCCACCCGAATATGAGGAAGTCAGAATAGCAATAACCAGATTAAAAAACAACATGATATCTTGAGCAAATATTGAGATATATATATTCACCATATACGCGCTAATCTGGACCCAGAATTTACAGGTATTGAGAATGAGCGAAATCGGACTATAATCACGCCTCATTTTTCGATGCCATTTGCTGCTTCTAGATCTGTCAGCCGTATCACTCCTAATAGCTGGAATCTTAGCCTGGCAACCGCAGGGCATGAGCAAAAAACGCGCCCGATCGTTTCCTCCTCCATACCGCACTTCCTACATCTGCTGTCACTGACCAAGCCAAATTTAAAGGCATGTGACGCCAGTAGGCAGTGTCCCGTCAGAATACCCACCATGAGTCCTCTCTTTTTAATGATATTAGCAATTTTGTTAGTCTAAGACCTACACATTTCTTCGATAGTTTGCAGCCCCGCGCTTGGGCCCAAGCCTTTCCCGATTGGTCGATCGTATGTATCTCTCGCCTTCTCTTAATCTCGCCCAATCTAATTGGGACGTCTTCTGAGCAAGCTTCAAGGTATGTGTCTTTTTAGCTAGCTCATCCCATTTTTCATTCATAAGTCGTTAAATATATTACACTGAAATTTGGCAAAGACACTATCCTTGCCAAATTATATAGACTGAGTGAAGATAATCAAAATCGGTTAAAGACCACGCCTACTTTTCCTAAAGGTCTAACCTTAACAAAGTTTGCAATAAGTATATGGTTTTTAACTACATTTGACTGATATTCTATCTCAGTAGTGGTATGGTTGAGCTAAGAACAAAACTTACATAAATTTTGAAATTAAATGAAATTTTTTAACTCTTTCCGAAATACTTTTAACGTCATAAGTCTGCCAAGCCGACCGAAACGAAGAGGCTGATACCAGAATAATGTTTCATATATCGAAATTGCCGTCCAACTCAAAAGTTCTAGTAAAAGCGTCGGGCACTGATGTTCTGATTATTTTACTAAGTAATTTATACAAAGTTCCTGACAACCAAATTTGGCTGGCTTGTCCTCAATCAAGGAAAAAAATCGCATCCTAGATCAAGAGTGCATAGATTGTTCAGAACTAGCGTCTATCCTCGGTTATACATTGTGCTTAGCTCTGCCAGCATATCATGCTTTCACTAGACGTGATTATACAGCGACGTTTTTTCGAGGGAAAGCGAGGCCTTTTATAATTTTGGAAGGTAATAAACTTTTTCAACAAGCGTTCGCTCCTATGACTGATCCAACCGATGTATGTGATGAAAATAAGATGGAAGTTCTACAAGAATTCACTTGTAATATGTATAATGTGAAATACTGCGCCAGTGTCAACATTGCAAGATTACAAATTTTCCAAAGGATGTATGGAACAACAAAAGATAATAAAAATGTATGAAGAAAATTAAGGGCTTTGACTCAAGTACTATTCCACCATGCTGGAAATCCCTTAAGCAAAAATTATTAAGGACAGCTTACGTCAGTTCCATGTGGCTAAACGCAACTGAATCAACTTGTGCTAAGTTTCCTGCGGAAGAATGTGGTTGGTTTAATGATCACGGAATTTTTAAAGCGCTCTGGTTCGACGGTGAATCGGTACC
Source organism: Eurosta solidaginis (assembly GCF_040869045.1). Classification (NCBI taxonomy): domain Eukaryota; kingdom Metazoa; phylum Arthropoda; class Insecta; order Diptera; family Tephritidae; genus Eurosta; species Eurosta solidaginis. Next base: position 234,903,174 of record NC_090322.1, read on the forward strand.
TCTTGATGTTGATGAGGTGTTGAGGATTTCTATAAACAGTTCGGAAGAAAATGTGGAGACTGAAGACTTCGATGAAATAGTATTGCCCGGAGATGAATCTGATATAGAATAAGTACTTTTTGCACAGTTAAAATAAAATAATGTAAATATATTCACTTTGAGCTAAATGAAACTGAAAAATATTTAGAAAAAACCTGCATTGTGGTGCTCCTTATTTTGTAAATGTGATCTTTATTGGCATTGCAGCTCGCTAGGCGAAAAATTTTTATACTCAGCGTGCTTTGCACACAGAGTATATTAACTTTGATTTAATAATGGTTGGTTGTACAGGTATAAAGGAATCGAGATAGATATAGACTTCCATATATCAAAATCAGCAGTATCGAAAAAAAATTTGATTTGCCATGTCCGTCCGTCCGTCCGACCGTTAGCACGATAACTTGAGTAAATATTGGCCAAATTTGGTACACTAGCTTATCTGGACCCAGAATGGATTTGTATTGAAAATGAGCGAAATCGGATGATAACCACGCCCACTTTTTATATATATAAAATTTTGGAAAACACAAAAAACCTGATAATTTAGTAAATAATAAACCTAGAATGTTGAAATTTGACATGTGGGCTGATATTGAGACTCTAGATAAAAATCTGGGAAAAAAATTCAAAATAGGCGTGGCACCGCCCACTTGTGATAAATTCAATTTTACAAATATTATTAATCATAAATCAAAAATTGTTAAACCTATCGTAACAAAATTCGGCAGAGAGGTTGCCTTTACTATAAGAATGCTTTGAAGAAAAATTAACAAAATCGGTTAAGGACCACGCCCACTTTTATATAGAAGATTTTTAAAAGGGTCTCGGACGAATAAAATAAGCTATATCTTTAAAAAAAAAAGAGCTTTATATCAATGGTGTTTCATTTCCCAAGTGGATTTATAACAATAAATAGGAAAAACTTCAAATTTAAAAAATTGGGCATGGTGGCACCCTTTTTATGACTAAGCAAGTTTATATGTTTCGGGAGCCATAACTCGAAGAAAAATTAGCGGATAGTAATAAATTTGGGTTTGTTGGTTGGTTGGAGTGGCGAGTCCCAATTGACTCCAATTAGCGCTCATGCGCTGTTTTGATACCACAAACTCGTTAGTTAACCAATGAAAGGATGTTGTAAGAATACTAATGAACATTTTCACGCGCCTCAGGGAAAACCCCGTCCCCCTATGTCCATCCCGTGAAGTTTATGAATTTGAGAAGCTCTCCAGCCCTAACATGCTTGAGTTCTGGGAGACTTTCGAAAAAGGGCTTTCCAAGAAACTTTATTCAGCATCGACAGTGTGCTGGGCATTCACACAGCAGATGCTCAACCGTTTCCTCCGCCTCCGGACGCTTGCAGCTGCGACAGGAGGTATTGTGTTCCAGTCCCATCCGTGCCGCATTTACCCCAATTGTCCAATGCCCCGTGAACACCGCAACTACTCTGGATATATCCCTTCTGTTCATCTTAAGGACAGCTACCAATCGTTTTTCGTTATATAGTGGCCGCATGCTCTTGGAAACTCTACAGGTCCGCAACCGATTCCACCTGTTGTTGGCCTCTCCCAACCAGTGCTGGGAGATGCGACCCTTTATGAGTTCTAGGGGTGCAATGACCTCCTTCGCTCCTGAGAAATCAAGAGCGGCTCTACGCCGTGCCAACTCATCGGCCATCTCGTTACCCTGTATGTTTCGATGCCCCGGAACTCATACCAGGGTAACGATCTGCCGGCTCGCCAGAAGCATGGCGTTCTCCCTACACTGCCCAATCCGGTCTGATGATATCGTCTCTGACCCGAGTGCCCCAAGAGCCGCCTGGCTATCGGAGAAAATGGCTACCCTGTTACCGTTACCTTTGATATCCATTAACGCTTTGAACGCCTCTCGGATAGCCAAAATCCTAGCTTGAAACACACTTGCCAAGTCGGGAAGCTGCATACATAAGGACGTGGGCGGTACAGTCGCAAATACTCCCGCTCCCACACCGCAAGCCATTTTGGATCCGTCCGTGAAAACCGAGATGTCTAATCTCTGAGTAATCCCACCATCTTTCCAATCTTTCCTTGTGGGGAAGAGAATTGTGTAGTTTGTGTCGAGGACTTTCCTTGGACATATGTAGTCCGTTTTAGACAAGATTCGGGAGTCGTTAATATTGAGCAGGATACGGCCGTGCCCGTATGTACGCTCCCTCCAAAGGCCCAACTCCCGAAGCCTTGGGGCCCCTTGAGATGCCGTTTCCTTGATAAATAGATCTAACGGTGGAACATTGCAAGTCACGTTTAAAGCTTCCGAGGGACACGACCTAATTGCCCCAGTGATCGCTCCGCAGGCAGATCGTTGAACTTTCCCTAGCATTAGCATGTTAGTTATGTATTTCATCTCAACCGCCTTCCACCATACGAATGCCCCATATGTCAGAATTGGTCGAATAACTGCCCTACACATCCAGGCCATGAGGTCTGGCCTCAAACCCCACTTTTTACCTAGCATTCCTTTGCAGGCATACATAGCCCCATAGGCTCGTTTGACTCTGTGCTCTGTGTTAAGCCTCCAGTTCAGCTTTAAAAAGACTCCTAGATAGTTGGCCCTATCAGAAATACTCAACCCCTGGCCATCAAGAGTGGGAAGGTTAAAACTTGGGATTTTCGTCCTATTGGTGAAGAGTACTAGTTCCGTCTTTGAGGGGTTACCGCTTAGTCCGGCGGTCTCCGCCTAACTGCTCAGCTTCCTCAGAGATCCCTGCATGATCCCACTAATCACATTGGGACACAAACCAGATACCAGTATTACTACGTCATCTGCTCAGGCTACCACTTTAACCCCATCCTTGTTGAGTTTACGAAGTATGTTGTCTGTAACGCAAAGCCAGAGCAGTGGTGACAAGACGCCGCCCTGAAGGGCCCCTTTTCAGTTTAGCGCTTATCATTCTGAGCCGCAGAGCCGTCCCTATCCAGTTTACGATAGGGTCCTCTACTCCGAGTACACGAAGGGCGCCTTCTATTGCTTCCAACCGGACATTATTGAAACTCCCTCTATGTCCAAGAATGCAGCCAGGGTAAATTGTTTGTTTTCGAAGGACGACTCTACCTTATGGACCACTTCATGTAAAGCGGTCTCTGTTGAGCGGCCCCTGAGATAGGCGTGTTGGGCTGTTGACAGCCCCGAGGTAACCAACCTACCACGAATGTGGACGTCCAGTAGTCTTTCAAACGTTTTTAGAACAAACGACGAAAGAATGATGGGTCTGAAATCCTTAAGGCTTTTCATGTCACCTCTTATTCACCTTTGGGATGAAGACCACCCTGGTCCCTCTCCAATTCAGGGGCACATGATTAAGTCGAATAAGCCTGCATTGATGCGTTCCATCCAGGGAATCACCAGACAGCTAGTTTTTTGTAACATCGCTGGGAAAATGCCATCCGGTCCTGGGGATTTGTATGGCGAAAAACTGTTGATAGCCCATTCTATCTTTTTTACGTATACCTTTTTACTAAAACTAGTCGGACAAGCTATCCGGAGGGCAGACCCTAAGGCCTCCTCCAACTTGCTACTGTTAGCATCAAGGTCCTCCACTGATGAAATTTCCTGTGCCGAATGCCTACCAAGCTTATTTCCCACCATTTTGACGTACTTTCGCCAATTGATCTTCTTTGGATTACGGGAATTTCTACATTAAGGCAGATATTGAATAGTATCCTCCTGTGGTCAGAAAACGACTGACTATCTGATACCCTCCAGCTGTCTACCCGAATATTGCATTTTCCGCTTAGTAGCATGACATCTAACACCTCCTCACACCCGTTGAACGTGTCCGTGGTTGGAAATACAAAGGTGGGTGTGTTTCCCCGATTGCATACTACTAGGTCAGTATAAATGATAAAAAAAATCGAAAAGTGAAACACAACGAGTGTTGATTTCCTTACTTCCCCATAGGGAGTCCTTGGAATTGGCATCACATCCCAGCACAATGTTTGCAGATCTCCAGTCCAGCATCAAGGCTCGGACTTCCTCCGGTGGAGCGTCCATGTCATGCGGCATGTAGCAAGAAGCAATTAGTATGCTGACTTCGTCAGCTGCCTCTAGCGAAATCGTAGATCCGAAGAGCTGTGAGAAGAAATAAGAAAAATATTGTAGTTAGATTTTACCAAAACGCATGTCCTAGGCTTACCGTCCTCGCGCTTTTAAAACGTAGAGTATCCCTTTATTGAGAGCCCTTTCACTTGGGTGTTCCGCACCCGCAACTACACATCCGAGGAGTCCCTCTCTCCGAGTCTAGGTCCGTCAATTTTTCCGTCCCCTACACCCGTTCTAGAGTCCGTCCTTGTTAAAGTCAGTGACGTCGTTGTCGTTACCGTCTTAGTCATATTGTTGTCCGTGTCTTTGTTGTCTTTTTTAGTTTTGTCATCATTTTTTTGTAAAGAGTTCATATTTTGGTCCCAAGAGTATGCACGGAAAGGGTTGGTCACTCGTCCGCAGAGCCGGCATGCGTAGAGAAGGCACTTATACCTCCGACCTTGCCCGGGCATCGAAGGGGACCGTTCGAGACCAGGTACTCAATATCCACCCGCTGGCCATTCAGCCCTCGGCACGGGTATCTCAACACATTGGCTTAGGGTGGGGGGATAGGGTATGGGCCGGGATGGGAAAAAGGCAGGAAATAGGTTATGGGGTATGGGAAAGAGGTCGCCGCTCGAATTCGCCGCCGAAGCGTTACCAGGTGTCTCCACGAGGAGGCTCCCCCCTACCACGGGGGGAGGGTACTAAGTACCTACGAGTCGATGCTGTGGGGTGGCGCTGGTGTGTGCAAAACGCAACACCCCCTAAATGACACTCATAAAATTGGGTACACAGATTTTCCCTATAGCAGGAATTTTTTCTAGGAAAATGGACGAGATCGGTTAAAGACCACACCCACTTTTATATAAAAGATTTTTAAAAGGGTCGTAGACGAAAATATTAAGCTATATCTTAGCGAAAAAGAGCTTTGTGCCAATAGAATTCTACTTTCTAAATTGAATTATAACATTAAATTGGAAAACATTCAAATTTTTGAAAATGAGTGTGGTGCCGCCCCTTTTATGACTAAGCAATTTTCAATGTTTCGGGAGCCATAACTCGGAGAAAAATTAACATATCGCAATGAAATTTTGTTGTTTTTCTAGTAAAAATGGACGGGATCGGTTAAATACCACGGCAACTTAGATACTAAACAAGTTTAAAAGTGTCGTACACTAGAATAATAAGCTATAACTTAGCAAACAATAGTTTTGAATCAATGATATTTCACTTATCAAGTTTTATTGTTAGAGGAAATGGGGAGATTTTTTTTTGAACAGGCGGGGCCACGTGTTATGCAGAAAAGTAATTTATTTGAAATGAAACGTACAATTGAAGCTCACGCTGAGTATATAATGTTCGGTTACACCCGAACTTAAACACCTTTACTTGTTTTCATATGCATATAACTATACAACAAAGGCGCAGACTAATGTAAACATTTTTTCTTTAATTTATGAATACAGCCATTTTGGTTATTTCATCATTAAACCGTATGCGAATATAATCCGTACACTCAGAGAAAAAATCGTTCTTAAACGAACGAAACAAGTTCAAAACTGAGAACATTCGTTGACAAAAGGCTGTTAAGTACGTTTTTTCTTAACTCGTGACCGATGGGCTTGGTTTAAGAACAGTTTTTCCAAGCACACAATTAGTATTTTTTGACCACTTTGGTATTGATGTGTGAACCTTCAGTGCTCATTTCAAGCACTACTTGGGCTTGGTTTAAGAATATTCGTTCTCACACGATTTGTGGTCGATTTAACATTTTTCGGTCTCAATTGATGAACGGTTTGTTCTTGATCTTTGGGGAGAGGTGATTTTTCCAATTAGTACCCATTTATTTATTTATTTTTATTAATAATAATTTTTTGGTATTTAATAAAATATATTAATAACAAAGAAGCTATTACTAAAGCGCAAAAGATAAGAAATGCAGTTTTTCACGTCTTTCTCTTATTGAGAAATTGTTCTTTTTATCGATGCTATCTGAATATAAACTTAAAACATTTCATAAAAAGTTTGAGAATTAGCTGTACATATATGAGTGGAACTGAACGAAAAATAAGAGCTAAAAAAATAGAATATAAAAAAATTGTTTTAAAAAACTTCAGAGTTTGACGTTGATCGAACTCGCGCCACACGATCGCAACCGCAACATCGTAGCCGCTGGGTCACTACGACTGCTTGACAGCTTGCGCCAAATGTTGTATTAATATTGTAGTACACATGAATTTTACCGTTCCTTTTTACTTGAACTTAATTTAAGAACATTGTTCTTAATTTAAGAACATTGTTCTCATTAATAGAACATTTGTTCATATTTTGAGACCAACCGTTCTCTTTTCAAGAAAATTGTTGTCAGTTCAGAACAAGGTTGTTGTTTTGAGAACAGATCGTTCGTTTTTCAAGAACGAAAAAGCAAGAACATGAAAAGCTTAAATTCAGTCCGGTAGTGCTGGATTTTAGAACGGCGTTTTTCTCTGCGTGCAGTATTAAATCTTTTTGAAATAGTGGAAACAACTGTGAACTTAAAACCTGCAAATGTTTTTCCTGCCACGTGTATGAGAAAATAAGATTACCTTTCATGCAAAATTTCCGATCGGTAAAAGATGTAACATATAGTGCACCATCTTTGTACCGACTTGCCAAAAGTTTCTTCCAGGATTGGGGTGGAGGTGTTGCCAGCTCTCACAATTTGAACATTTTATTTGAATACACTCTGCAACATATTTTCGTCGAAAATTTACTTTTCATCGACGAATTACCACGATCCTGCCAAGCTAGAATCTGCCAAGTCCACGGTTTGAAGTTGCCTCAAATACCAGTAAATGAGTTATACTGGTCCCATTTGAATACAATATGCAACATGTTTTTTGCAGTGAGCTCCTGGTCTATAAATTATATACAACCGCTAAAATCAACACAAATACGTCACGAAGACATTTTATACATGTACCAGCTTACGCCCGTGGGTTTTACACCACGTTTCTATAAAAATATGCAAGCTACGCGTAACTGGCCATGGGTAAAACATCAGTAGGTAAGATTAACTTCTGCTGCAGCTAATGACGGTTGTTGTATGATATAATCAAATTTGTAACAGGATTCCCCTCTCGTAGGTGAGGTTGACAATTGAGGCATTTAAAATTTAAAAGACAAATCTATCGATATCAATGGAATCCTTGGTTTTAAACTTTTTTGTTTTCGATATTTCCCGATAAAATGAATTGCTTCAATGACGTCCGTAAAGGTTTTGTGATGAAAAGCCTTGTCCCACTACATATGCGTGGAGAATCTAAATAACGAAGCGTAAATATTATGATATTATGGGCCCATATTAAGGATCAATCGATGAGGAGACATTTCTGATGGCTCCAAAGAACTAATAAACTCAATCGGATATGCACAGCTTGATACTCTTCCACGACTGTGTTAATGGATTGATAAGTTGTCTTGGTTCTAGTGATATTAACATCCTCATTTTAAGGTGCCTAAAATGCCTTTTCTCAACGTAATTTATAGTTTGTAAAGATAGATTCAATATTTGGAAAAAACATTAGATATTAAGCTTCAGGTGATGTCATAATTCAATTATCAAAAACTTGCAGGAAAAGAAATCAAATATGTTTGTAAAGAAATAGGAATTTTGCCATAATTAATTTCAAGAAGTTGTTTAGCAAAAGCTGCTGCTGAAGTGTTTCCGCCAAAATGCCCGCTCATATTTCTAAAAAGAGTAAATTTTTGTATGTAGAGCCGTCTATAGAAGGAAAAAGCACGCATTTAATTCAACTGCGGCTATTCCAGCAAGTAACAGGAAAGCACCACCTTTGGGATGATCATTTCACCTTAAATGCTTAAGGGTTCGGTCTAACACTTGCAACGACTGTTTATGAATCATGGTGCACACATCGCGCACCCTCACTTTGGCCTGACCGTTGGCTTATGTTGCACATCGGTGTATCAGATGTTTGCAGACAGTGGTCATTTAAATGCGGAGTTGTACATCCACCACACAACGGGTATCCGCGGTATCTGAGAAAGCAACTGCCATAGTGATTTCTCTTTTTGCTCTTACATCAATTAATATCAAATTAAACAGAAATGTTTTTTCCGGTTCCTCCAGGCGTCTCCAAAAATACCAACCCTAAAGATAACATAAAAGAATAATAAAGGAATAACAGCCAAACCCAACTCTGCAATCAAACTTTACGTGTTGAAATAACCTAAGTTTTTAAGGCAGCCATAGTTCTGAAAGTCCCATTTGTCTTGTTTTTTTTTCACTTCCACATATTACTGGCGCTGTTAGGACTTAACGTCATATAGCTCCTTACCAATTTTCATTATTCCATTTGTATGTAAGGTGCCACGCCCCTTCTTACTCACCCCTTATATACTTAGTGGTGTTAGGGATTGATCCAATTTAACTCTTTATTGGATTTCAATGTTCTTGGAATATTTCCAGAGTTATGCTGTATCAAACATTCCATTTGTATGGTAGGTGCCACTCCCTTTCTTTATATTGATGTTATGTTTTACCTATGATCATCTTTGGAAGGTTTCTAGTGGGTGATTCAAATTTAGTTGTGATCGCACGATCCTTTTAGGGCGCAACCCGATTTATACCTACATACAAACATTCATCACTTTAACTTTATATATATAGATAGAAGATGTGGATAGACTAAAGTTAGTAAAAAAATTTTAACGTCGGAAGATTACTAAACAGCCAAAAGGAATAAGAATCAAACAACTCTGTAGTCAAACTTTAGCTGTTATAATAACCTAAGTTTGTACGGCAGCCATAGTTCTGAAAAATCCCATTTGTAGGGAACGTGCCACGACCCCTTTTCCCCAATTCCACATTTTACTGGAGGTGTTAGGACTTAAGCTCATATAGCTCCTTACCAATTTTCATTATCCTTCCATTACTACACCCAGAGATATGCAGTATGATAAATTCCATTTATATGGGTGGTGCCACGCCCCCTTCTCCCCCACCACAAATTTTCTTGGGGGTGTTGTGAATTGACCTCATATAACTCCTTACTGAATTTCAATGGTCTAGCATGAATACCTTCAGAGTTATGTTGTACCAAATATCAATTTTGTATGGGAGTTGCATGCCCCTTTTTATATATCGATGTTATTTTTAGCCTATGACCATCCTGGGAAGGTTTCTTGTGGGTTGTGCAAATTTGGTTGGGATCGGTCGCTTCGTTTAGGGCGCAACTCGATCTATACCTACATACATACATACATACATAATTTGAAACGCTGTTGTTTGCTTTGTACGGTCAATAAGGCCAATACATATATGGTTACATTTTAAACTCATTTTCGTTCAAAAGAAGCAAAAAGGATACAGAGGCTACAACAAATGAGCTTAACGTGGGAAAAATTAGTTTTCAGTTTCAGTTCAGATATGGGGATTTCCCTACAAAAACTGTATATTTTAAAATAAAGATATAACAGAACAATAAACATAAAAACACAAGTTCCATTGTACTAAAGCGCGTTATTACCCGTTAAGTGTATTTTTTTTTACCTAGCTATGCAAAAAAGTAGAAGTGGCTTTCAGGCGATTTCGCTCATATTCAGAGCAAAAAGTTGTAGCTATGCAAAAAATGTTTATGCCAAATTTCGTTCGGATTTGGAGATATTTATTCAACTTATGGCATTAAAATTATTTTAGAAAGAGTAACAAAAAAAGGGACGGGTTACGCCCATTTTAAAAATTTGTTTACGTTTTGTTCTTAGCTTAACCATTAGTTAAATACGATATAGTTATTGCAAACAATGTTAAGGTTAGGAAAGTGCGCGTGGTCTTTTACCGATTTTTATTATCTTCACTAAGTCTATATAATTTGGCAGGGCTAGTGTCTCTGCCAAATTTAAATGTAATGGCCCGTAATCATAATCGAAATAAAATAGAGTTTTATTGGTTTAAACATGGTTCTAAATTAAATATCATTTTAATTCTGTTATAGACCACTTAAACACTATTTTGTCTCTAAAAAAGTATTTTAAATAGGTTTTAAGTTGGTGGTCTGCTGTCAAAAGTTGGGAGAAATAAAACAATTTGCCATTTAAACGCGATGAACTTAAATGGAAGTGAAAAAAGGCTTTCCCGACAAGCAAATATACGTCAGGAGCTAATTTATTATACCTAGAATGCGTATTAATATGTTTGTGATGAAAATTACACAATCTTAAAATGTGCGATGGTTACTTGGCTCCACATATGCGATATCTTTAATTAAGACTATTCCGCATTCAAAGATATTTGTGAGTTTTGATATTTTAGTATCTTTTGAGCAAAATGTAGCATCCTATATTGATTTTGGCATTAAATTTAGAAATAAATATTCAATGGAAGGAAATTTTTACCACAGGCGTCGATTTTTAATATATGTCAAAAAAGTTAGGGAGAGGTGTCATATGACGCGTTTTAATTTCGGATGCAACAATCCGAAGGCGGCAAAGTAATACTTTTACTCTGTCAAGATATTTTTGCAAAAAAAAAAGTTTAAGACTTTCATGTGGTTGATGTAGTTTTGGTGATATTATTGTACACAGAAAAGAATTAACTAAAAAGCGTTTTGCGCTGATACAATTTTCACCAGATTCGCAGCCGTTTGAGGGTAGGTAATTATTCGGTTTTTTGTGCAAATCTATTAATAAAAGAACAATTTCTTATTTCCGACTTATAAATATTGAATTACATTATAGAATTCTTGAATTCAATTCTACTGGCATTTCCTTTTGTGTCTTCTATTCCCCCCTTAAATTTGCCAATTCCTCTTAAAAGAAAGCGTGAAATAAAATACGGAATACAACAAGAATTAGCAACAACAATTTAAGAACTGCTTGGTACGGGCACTGCTCAACTTCTTCCCCCCTTTATCACCCTCTTAGTCTATGTCATGATCGACTTGAGTTCAACGATTTTCTAATGTAAAAGGGACTTACACTTAGCAGGTCCATTTACAATGGCTCAACATTCTAGCTCACTTCTTTCCTATGGAAAACTGTACTAAACTCCCCTTATTTATGCTGACTTTGCGAAGACAAAGTCCCGAATGCTTATTAGTATTGAGGTTAGAGATATCTCTATTCGGTTTAGGGTCTATTAAATTAAAGGTCTTTAACGGTTAGGGCCACCTAACATTTAAGGTTTGCATCATTTTGGCCGTCACAGCTGTCTTAATGCAAACAACTTTTCTTTACAATATTCTTACAAACTATATAAACTATTCAACATGAATACGAGTGTATGAGTGGATAGCCTTGTTGCTTCCTTTGCTTTCCCTCCGCTTTAACTACTTATTCGTTTACGTTGCGAGATTTAAATAATTTTTTAAGAATGAAAGTAAGTAAATTTTCTTTAAATAAGTATGTTCGTGTTCAATTAATAGATTGTGCACTTAATTTAAAATTGACGGCTGATAAAAAACAGCAAATTTTTTCAAAACCTTTGCTAATAACTTTTAAATAGAATTGAATGATAATTATCCGCCACCGGATTATGATCAAAACGCGTTTTCAGGTACTCCTTTGACAATTTTTTTGCTATCGTAAGAGCTTTTGTCGAGTTCAACGCTCAGCTCCCGAAAAGCTAGCTGATGAAGAAGTGAAATTCAGAAACATGTCCTAGTAACCATCGCCGTTTGTAAACTTACAATTTTTCTCTAATATCAATTACAACAACCATTGTATAAAGCAATATGAGCAAAGCTCGCTAATTAAATACATATGATCATGTAAAAAATTACCATTTTTTATACGTGGAGTCAAGTAACTACGGTCGTACGGAACATGGTGAACTTTTAAAATTTCTAAAAAATTTCTTCATAGCGCCAATCAATGCCGTTTTTCATGCGCATACCCTGTCCATGCCTATTTTAGCTGAAAAATGTGTTTAATATGTCTATGACAGACCAAAATTTTAAATCCCATTTTTAATTTAGGCAAGATTTTAACTAAAGAGTATTTTAGACACCGACTATGATTACGGGCCAATATCTTTAACGGCTTTTGCTTAAAGCTTGTTGGACTTACGAAATTTCTTCTTCTTAATGCGAAAGGTGCCTCAGCCATATTGCAAAGTTTTTTGTAATTTATGTTTTGCGCCATAAACCCAATCTACCTACCCAACTTCATTAGCGTAGCAGTATTCGTTTTTAAATTATCTCATTTTTTTCATTGGTATCGAAAAAGTGGGTGTGGTTATTGTCCGATATCGCTCATTTCCTATACCAATCTATTTTGGTCCAGATAAGCGCGTATACCGAATTTGGTGAAGAGATCTCAATATTTTCTCAAGTTATCTGGTTAACGGACGTACAAAGGGACAGACGGACGGACATGGTTTAGTCTATTTTTTTTAGATATTGATTATTTTGATATAAGGAAGTCTATATGTATCTCCATTCATTTAAAACCATCTGTTATCCAATCAAATTTATAATACCCTGTATACAAGTATAGCTGGGTATAAAAACTGATGTTTTCTAATTGACATTTTTCGAATGTTTCGAAAGCCTTTTTTTTAAGCCAGTCCAATAATCGAACACTTACGTGGTCACATAAACAAAAACATTTTATTTTCAGAAAGTATTCACAACTGCTTTTATGTTCGCTTTGTTAATTTTCTATTGAAATACAAATATTTCACTTCCTGGTTTCCTAAAGTCGACGACAGAGTGGACGCGAAAAGCATTGCTATTATATAAAGATAAAAAGCTATGAAAAAAGTTTCTTATGGAAAATTGTAAAATATTTCACATAACAGAAACGTTTCAAGCTTGTAAAATATGTATATGAAAATAACAATTGCTACTCGCCTACCATAGACGAATTCAAGTTCAATACTTAAAACCACGATTCAATCGCAAGTGACTTGCTCGCCTTACAAAATTTTTGACAATTGCAGCCATCTTGCTCCCAAATCGAATCGGCATCCAATAACTGTGTTGTTGTATTAGAAAAAGGAGGCAAATGGTTTAATTTTTATTTTTCTGTTTTTATGGTAGATTTGGTAAAAGTCTATAACACTCCACTGCTAAAACGCTTCCAAAAATATCGGGAGAGGTGTCAAATGACAAGGCGCAAAAGAAAAATTGTAACCCTGTCCGGAGATATTTGTAGTTGAGGTTGGCATATGGTTGCTGTAATTTATGGAGGGTGGGGCCGTGTGTAGAAGTCCACGCAAGTGGGGAAAGATTTTGACCGCCATTCACTGGGAATGGCCGGAGCGATTCTTTTCCATGCGGTTGAAGCAGCTCTGAATAGCAACTAAATATCCGTTTAAAGGTGAGCTAAGCTGAGAAGGTGACACCCTAGTTAGGCCACTCTGACATACTCCGTTTAAGAGCTAGATGGGGGTTTTAATCGGCAGCATCTATCCACTACAATGTGCGGCTGCAAGCGGCGTCTCTCTAGGATCAAGCGGCTCGTTATAAAAACGTGCAATTAATCTTTTCATTCCCGCCACGTCAAACCACACTCCAACGAAAAACACAACAAAGCCACGCAGAGATAGTTTTAAGTCCGGTCAAACTCCTGTAAGAACGAAAACGGCGACCTTGCAAACAATGTCGAGAGCGTAAATTATAGAGGGAACACTTCTCTGCTCTCTTAAATGGATGCAGAGGTGTACCGCACAGGGATAAGAAACCCGATCACGCAACGATGATGATGGAATTAATGTCTCCCCACCCGAACGTGAGGAAGTCAGAATAGCAATAACCAGATTAAAAAGCAACATGATAACTTCAGCAAATGTTGAGATATCTTCCCAAATGTTGAGATATGGACCCCGAATTGATTGGTATTGAGAATGAGCGAAATTGGACTATAATCACGCCTAATTTTTCGATGCCACTTGCTGCTTCTAGATCTGTCAGCCGTATCACTCCTATAGCTGGAATCTTAGCCTGGCAAGCACAAGGCATTAGCACAAAACGTGCCCGATCGTGTCCTCCTCCATCCCGCACTTCCTACATCTGCTATTACTGACCAAGCCAAATTTAAAGGCCTGTGACGCCAGTAGGCAGTGTCCCGTCAGAATACCCATCATGTGTCTACAGTCCTCTCGTTTTAATGATAGTAGCAACTTAGACGAAGGTTGTAAGATCTACATATAATTTTCGACAGCTTACAGCCCCGCGCTTGGACCCAGGCCTTTCCCGCTTGGTCGATCTTATGCACCTCTCGCCTCCTCTTTATCTCGCCCAATCTAATTGGGACGTCTTCGGAGCAAGCTTCAAGGTATGCGTCCTTTATATCTAGCTCATCCCATTTTTCATTCAAAAGTTGTTAAATATATTACACTGAAATTTGGCACAGACACTATCCTTGCCAAATTATATAGACTGAGTGAAGATAATCAAAATCGGTTAAAGACCACGCCTACTCTTCCTAAAGGTCTAACCTTAACAAAGTTTGCAATAAGTATATGGTTTTTAACTACATTTGACTGATATTCTATCTCAGTAGTGGTATGGTTGAGCTAAGAACAAAACTTAAATATATTTTGAAATGTAATCAAATTTTTTTTAACTCTTTCCGGAATACTTTTAACGCCGTAAGTCTCCCAATCCGAACGAAAAAATTGGGCATAAACATTTTTTCATATCTATAACTGTTTGCTCTGAAAATGAATGAAATCGCCTGAAAGCCACCCCTCCGTTTTTGCATAGTTAGGTAAAAAACAAAACACACTTAAGGGACAATAACGATTTTTAGTACAATGGGATTTGGTGTTTTTATTTTCATTGTTCTGTTATATCTTTACTTTAAGAAAAACAGGTTTTGTAGAGAAATCCCCATATCTGAAGGAAAACTGCATTTTGACCAGCTCAAGCTTATTGGTGGTGGCCTCTGTATCCTTTTTGTTTCTTTTGAACGAAAATTAGTTCAGAATAGAACCAGAATAGAACGTCAATGCGCAGCCTTATAACACAATTAACCACACAAAGCAAACAAAAACAGATTTTCGCCCGAACATAGACTTTCTTACATATTCAATATCAATTTTTGAAATTTTTAATCGTATTCGTCCTTTTTCATATTGGAATGTATATGAACTTTGAGCACGTTTTTGAAAACTCTTTTAGATTAATAGTTAATTGAAAGGGAATACAAATTTGGTGAAATGAATAATACCGCAGATCAAGAGCTTAAACTTCTTTTGTATCTCATGTGAACATTTTTGTTAAAAAATAATACCCCTTCTATATATTTTGGAGTTCAACTTCACAAAAATTATAAAAAGTTTGATTTAAATAAAAAAAGAAACATTTAGTTTTTCTGTTATAATAAACAAAATGTACAAAAATTAAAAATTATTTTTTTCGAAACTGGTTTTCAGTAATTAAATTTGAAATTTTTGTCAATATCCGATTTTTTATATTTTTTTTGTATTAAAAAATAAAATACAAAGACAATACAAAAACATCTGCTCCAACCAATCTTATGGAAATCAATGTAATTCGTCAATGGTGCCATACTATAAAGTCCTAGCCATAACCATAAACATACCATAGCCAACCAATTGGTTTTTCGCCATATTCATAACCTAAAAATATTTGAGTTGGTGAATTTATTAAGTTTTTGTAATACGTTTTGACTAAAAAGACTTATTATTTACACGAAAATAAAAACAAACACCTTTTTGTCGTTTAAAGTTATTAAAGTTATTATTAAACGACAAAGAGGTGTTTGTTTTTATTTTCGTATATACATAAATATTAAAAAAAGACTTATTATTTGTGGAATATGTTTGTAATTTTTTGCGTTTTCTTCATTTTTATGACAATTTCACGATTTTTAGGTTAAGGCACCAATAACTAATTCCAATTGATATGGATAAGTAAAAATATGGTTATGACTAAAGGCCCCTTCCTTAGCATAGACTTGGCGTAAACTTGGCAACTTAACCACGATTATGCTCCACTTAGCGCATACAATCTGGCATCATAATCAAAAAATGTCAATTTGTTTCAAAAAATGTCAAAATGAAATGGAAACAAACAAATGGCATCTCAAAATGCAAACGTCACTTAGAACTTACATAGAAAATTAAAATTCAACACACTTAGCTCATATTCGAAAATTAAATTATTTTCCATTTGCACAACATTTTTGTTCAATCGAGATCAATATTGCATTCTTCACCCGTCTCTTTCTATCATTCGTTAAGACAAGAATTCGGTTTGGACCGGATGCGCAACCATCTGTTTTGATATTTAGGGGGTACGATTTTAAATTATGACTTTATTACACATTTGAGGGCATTTTTATATGGCTTCATTTCCAATCTGTACGATTATTTCCAATCTGCATTGGAAATAACGCCATATGTTGTTATTTCTCAAATCAATTGGAAATAACACCATATGGCCTTATTGCGTATGGTGTTATTGCACCCACCGTCAACTTTGCCAAGGTCTTTAAGCGCATAGAGATAGTTATATAATTTTAAGTACGTTCAAACACAATTAGAATTTAGGAAAACAAAAAAATATTTATATAACTTAATTACCGAATAACATTCACGCGTAAACAACAGAGAGTGTATGTGGGTGTTGAAAGTTTTCAAATACTACAGAACAAAGACTTTTGGGCCCGCTGATGCATATACATATACGTTGATGGCTACTAGGGTGATTGACTCGGTTAATCAAACCAGTTGAAAATAAATTCCGAATATCGAATAACAAAGTTTTTTGTCTTCGGTTAACCCATTTTTTGGTGCCGCCGTGGTGTAGTGGTAGGGTGTTTCGCCTACCACACCGGGGTTCAAGCCCCGGGCAAAGTGACATCGAAAATTTAGAGAAAAGTTCTTCCAAGCGGAGTTGCCCCTCGGCAATGATATGGCAAACACTCCGAGTGTATTTCTGCCATGAAAATCTTCTCAGTGAAAATTCATCTGCCATGCAGATGCCGTTCGGAATTGGTATAAAACAACTAGATCCCGTCCCACCAATTTTTAAGAAAAATTAAAAAAGTGCTTTTTGAAAGTTGGTGCAATACCAAACAGGATAGATTAAAATTAGATCCACCAGTTTGCTACGAGTGGCATGAAACTCGATGGAAAACAAAAAATGCATACCAATTGTTTTCTATGCGGATTTTTTTCATTGCCTTCTATTAATCAATAAGATGTAGCTAGCTTGAAAGATCGTGGTAATTCGTCGATGAAAAGTCAATTTTCGGCGAAAATATGTTGCATAGTGTATTCAAATAAAATGTTCAAATTCTGAGAGTTGGCAACACCCCGATCCCAAAAGTACCGACTTGCCACCTCCTATCTTGGCAAGTCGGTTCAAAGGACACGGTATACTTGAACTATGTTTTATTCCGAAGTCATACTATCTCGGTTTTGTTTTTGCGGATTCCTTCTTTGTGAGTTAAGTTAAGCTCAGCAATAAAATTTTACGAAAATTCCCCAAGCGCTTTTGGAGAAAATTGCATTTTAGTGCATCATCATATAATATGAATTACACTGTTTGGCAGTGAAAATATTCTCTTGACGAGATATACCTCAAATCGTTGGTCTAGTCGAGCATATAAAATCTGCATGTTTACTGTTTCTAATATAACTTCAAATTTTGGAGTTAGGGATCAAAAACCCCTTTTTCATAGGTTAATTCATATAATATTCTACAAACACAACAACAGTGTACAAACTGTTAATTTGTAAAATGTCATATATATGACTTGTACATAATTGGCATCGATAAACGGTGCAACTTATTATTTGCACTGAATCAGCCCAATTACGCCAGGCTGATTTAAAAATAGAAATTTCAACTCTTATTCATGAATTCAAGCGTGGAGCAGTAGTATGGAAATGCCGATTCCAGCTCAAATGGAGAAAGGAAAAATGAGAAAGGAAAAGTATATACACACCGACACACATATATATACAGCAAAACAATTTCGTTGCCTACATTTAGGCGCATATGTATGAAACCGCAAAACAACTTCGTTGCGTTCATTTAGGCGCATCCATGTGTGTGTGTGTGTATGTGTGCATGTAAACTTTGTGAAACCATCAAGAAATCGAGCGACCTGATCAGTCTGATCAGATACTGTTATGATACTGACCAAGTACTGAACTGATACTGATCAGATAAGCCCGTATACCGATTTTGATGAAGAAATCTCAATATTTTCTCAAGTTATCTGGTTAACGGACGTACAAACGGACAGACGGACGGACATGGTTTAGTCCATTTTTTTTCGATATTGATGATTTTGATATATGGAAATCTATATGTATCTCCATTCCTTTACAACCATCTGTTATCCAATCAAATTTATAATACCCTGTGTACAAGTATAGCTGGGTATAAAAACTGATGTTTTCTAATTGACATTTTTCGAATGATTCGAAATCCGTTTTTTTAAACCAGTCCAATAATCGAACACTTACCTGGTCACATAAACAAAAACATTTTATTTTCAGAATGTATTCACAACTGCTTTTATGTTTGCTTTGTTAATTTTCTATTGAAATAAAAATATTTCACTTCCTGGTTTCCTAAAGTCGACGACAGAGTGGGCGCGAAAAGCATTGCTATTATATAAAGATAGAAAGCTATGATAAAAGTTTCTTATGGAAAATTGTAAAATATGTCACATAACAGAAACGTTTCAAGCTTGTAAAATATGTATATGAAAATAACAATTGCTACTCGCCTAGCATAGACGAATTCAAGTTCAATACTTAAAACCATGATTCAATCACAAGTGGCTTGGTCGCCTGACAAAATTTTTGACAATTCCAATCATTTTACTCCCAAATTGAATTGGCATCCAATAACTGTGTTGTTGTATTAGAAAAAGGGGGCAAAGAATTTATTTTTATTTTTCTGATTTTATGGTAGATTTGGTAAAAATCTATAACAATGCTAAAACGCTTCCAAAAATATCGGGAGAGGTGTCAAATGACAAGGCGAAAAAGAAAAATTGTAACCCTGTCCGGAGATATTTGTAGTTGAGGTTGGCATATGGTTGCTGTAATTTATGGAAGGTGGGGCCGTATGTAGAAGTCCACGCACGTGGGGAAAGCTTTTGATCGCCATTCACTGGGAATGGTCAGAGCGATTTTTCTATGCGGTTCAAGCAGCTCTGGATAGCACCTAAATATCCGCTTAATGGTGAGCTAAGCTGGGAAGGTTAGGCCACTCTGACATACTTGCTGTAAGGGCTAGATAAAAGTTTTTCGTTTGCAGCGTCCATTCAAATGCACGCCTCCAGTATTTTAGATGTGCGCACGATCCGAGGGCGAAAAACGATTATAATGGAATTAATGTATCCCCACTCGATTGTGAAAAAGTCAGAATAGCAATAACCAGATTAAAAAACAACAAGGCCGCGGGCGACGATGGATTGCCTGCGGCGCTATTCAAATACAGCGGCGATGAGTTGGTGAGGCGGATGCGTCAGACTTGTGGCCGGATGCCTCGTCCTCAAAAAAGGGGATCCTGTAAACTGCGCCAACTATCGCCGAATCAGCCTTCTCAATATCGCATATAAGGGCCTGTCAAGTGTGTTGTGCGAAAGATTGAAGCCCACCGTGAATCGGCTGATTGAATCTTATCAGTGCGACTTCAGATCTGGTAAATCTAACATCGACCAGATTTTCACAATGTGCCAAATCTTGAAAGAAAACCGCAAAAAAATTATCGACACACATCACCTCTTCGTCGATTTTAAAGCCACCTTCGGCAGCACGAAAAGGAGCTGCCTGTATGCCGCTATGTCTGAATTTGGTTTTCCCGCAAAACTTATACGGCTCTGCGAAATGATGTTGAACAACACCATCAGCTCAGTCAGAATTTGGAAGAACCTTTCCAAGCTGTTCGGAACTTAACGAGGTTCAGACAGGGTGACCCCCTATCGTGCGATTTCTTTAGTTTGATGCTGGATAAAATTATACCAGCTGCGCTCTGGAACAATATTTCATAAAAGCGTACAATTACTGGCATATGTCGTTGACATTGATATCATCGGCCTGAGCACCCGCGCCGTAAGTTCTGCTTACTCCAAACTTGAAAAATAAGCGGAAAAGATGGGTTTGATGGTGAATGAGGACAAAACGAAGAATCTGCTATCATCGAGCAAAGAGTCAGCGCATTTGCGCCTTGGAAGCCACGATACTGTTGGCAGCCATAATTTGCAAATAGTAAATAGTAAGTTCGTTTAGTTGGGAACCACAATAAGCAACAACATCAGCTCTGAAATCCAGCGATGAATCACTCTTGCCAATAAATGTTACTTTGGTCTACGTAGGAAATTGAAAAGCTAAGTGCTCTCTCGATTAAAAAAAATCATGCTCTAGAAGTCACTTATCGTAGCCGTCCTTCTATATGTTGCAGAAGTATGGACCATGAAAACATCAGATGAAGCGGGTCTGGGAGTGTTCGACAGAAAGGTCCTTCGAAATATTTACTCACCTCTACGCATTGGCGATGGCGAATACCGAATAAGATTTAATGGTGAGCTGTACGAGCTTTACGTAGACATCAACATAGTCCAGCGAATTAAAACGCAGCGGTAACGCTGGCTAGACTATGTTAAGCGAATGAAAGATGACACTCCGACTAAAAGTATCATTGTATGGAAGCAGAAGAAGAGAGATGCCACAAGGACCAGGTGGAAAACGACTTAAACTCCCTTGGTGTGACCAACTGGCGCCAGTTGGCAGAGCTAAGAAGCGATTGGCGCGCCTTGTTGGACTGCCATAGCCGTTTAAGCAGTTAAGCGCCAATCAAGTAAGTAAGTATGCATTGTAGTTTTGGTGTACACAGGATTATTGATTATGAGATCAAAAGCGTCTTATCACACCTCTCCCGATATTTTTGAAGACGCATTACCAGTCAACCGCTCTTCTAGACTTTTACCGTAAATTTATTTAATATACCAAGGATAAAGTAAATTTTATAAAAACCTCCTTAATATTTTTCTGATGTTGTGGTAGTTTATAGGGAATAGTGGGAATGAACAAAGGAAATTGTTTGAAAACTACGATACGTCCACTTCCATAAACTTACGAACATACGAAAATCGACTCATGTAAAAATTCCATAAGTAAATACTGGAACTGCCACTCGATTGCACTCGTTGAGCGTTCTAAATAATTCATTCCATATGTTCGGAATATTTGATACATTTACATAGGTATTCATGAAATCATTTTCACATTTGGAATTGAAATATTATTTATATACTAGCTTATGCCCGTGGGTTTTACCACAAGTTTCTATTAAAATATGCAAGCTACGCGTAACTGACCATAGGTAAAACATCAGTAGGTAAGATTGATTTCTGCTGCAGCTAATGACTGTTGTTGTATGATATAATCATATTTGTAACAGGATTCCCTCGCGTTGGAGGGGTTGACAATTGAGTTGCAGAAGCTCTGAAGCTATAAAGGTTTGTATCATCAATCCCTTGAATCGCAGCTAACGATCGTCCTTGAGCTTCATTGATTGGGATAGGAAATTTGAGGAATTTAAAATTTAAAAGACAAATCTATCGATATCAATGGAATCCTTGGTTTTAAACTTTTTTATTTTCGATATTTTCCGATATGATGAATTGCTTCAATGACGTCCGTAATAGTTTTGTGATGAAAAGCCTTGTCCCACTACATAACCGTGGAGAATCTAAATAACGAAGCATAAATATTATGATATTATGGGCCCCTTTTAAGGATCAATCGATGAGGAGACATTTCTGATGGTTCCAAAGGACTAATAAACTCAATCGGATATGCACAGCTTGATACTCTTCCACGACTGTGTTAATGGAGTGATAAGTTGCCTTGGTTCTAGTGATATTAACATCCTCATTTTATGGTGCCTAAAATGCCTTTTCTCAAGGTAATTTATAGTTTGTAAAGATAGATTCAATATTTGGAAGAAACATTATATATTAAAGCTTCAGGTGATGTCATAATTTATCAAAAACTTGCAGGAAAGAAATCCAATCTGTTAGTAAAGAAATAGGAATTTTGCCATAATTAATTTCAAGAAGTTGTTTAGCAAAAGCTGTTGCTGAAGTCTTTTCGCCAAAATGTCCTCTCCTTTGTCTAAAGAGGCTAAATTTTTGTACGTAAAAGCGTCTATAGATGAAAAACCACCACCTTTTGGATGATCATTACACCTTAAATTCTTAAGGGTTCGGTATAAAACTTGCAGCGACTCCCGCACACCCTCACTTTGGCCTGATCGTTTGCTTATGTTGCACATCGGTGTATCAGATGTTTGCAGACAGTGGTCATTTAAATGCGGAGTTGTACGTCCACCACACAACGGGTATCCGGGTTATCTGAGAAAGCAACTGCCATAGTGATTTCTCTTTTTGCTCTTACATCAATTAATATCAAATTAAACAGAAATGTTTTTTCCGATCTTTTTAGGCTTATCCAAAAATACCAACCCTAAAAATAACATAAAAGAATACTAAAGGAATAACAGCTAAACCCAACTCTGCAATCAAACTTTACGTGTTGAAATAACCTAAGTTTTTAAGACAGCCATAGTTCTGAAAGCCCCATTTGTCATGTTTTTTTCTGTTCCATATATTACTGGTGCTTTCAGGACTCAACGTCATATAGCTCCTAACCAATTTTCATTACCCCATTTGTTTGGGAGGCCCTTATGAAACATTCCATTTGTATGGTAGGTGCCACCCCCTTTTTTATATTGAAGTTATGTTTTGCCTATGACCATCTTGGGAAGGTTTCTAGTGGGTGATTCAAATTTAGTTTGGATCAGCCGATCCGCTTAGGGCGCAACCCGATTTATACCTACATAGAAACATTCATAATTTTAACTTTATATATATATAGATAGAAGATGCGGATAGACTGAAGTTAACAAAAAATTTTAACGGCCGAAGATTATTAAACATACAAAAGGAATAACAGCCGAACAACTCTGTAATCAAACTTTACTTACTTACTTACTTAATTGCAACCGTCTAAACGGTTATGGCCGTCCAACAAGGCGCGCCAGTCGCTCCTTCGCTCCGCCAACCGGCGCCAATTGGTCACACCAAGGGAGTTTAAATCGTTTTCCACCTGGTCCTTCCAACGGAGTGGGGGCCGCCCTCTACCTCTGCTTCCATAGGCGGGTTCCGATAGAAACACTTTCTTGGCCGGAGCATCATCTTTCATTCGCATAACATGGCCTAGCCAGCGCAGCCGCTGCACTTTAATTCGCTGGACTATGTTGATGTCTGCGTATAGCTCGTACAGCTCATCATTAAATCTTCTTCGGTACTCGCCATCGCCAACGCGTAGAGGTCCATAAATCTTTCGAAGAACTTTTCTCTCGAACACTCCCAAAGCCGCTTCATCTGCTGTTGTCATGGTCCATGCTTCTGCCCCATATAGCAGGACGGGTACGATAAGTGACTTGTAGAGTACGATTTTCGTTCGCCGAGAGAGGACTTTACTTTTCAATTACCTACCTAGTCCAAAGTAGCATTTATTGGCAAGATTGATTCTTCGCTGGATTTCAGTGCTGATGTTGTTGCTAGTGTTGATGCTGGTTCCCAAATAAACGAAGTTTTTACTATTTCGAAATTATGGCTGCCAACAGTAGCGTGGTTGCCAAGGCGCATATGCCCTGACTTTAGCTGTTATAATAACCTAAGTTTGTACGGCAGCCATAGTTCTGAAAAATCCCATTTGTAGGGAAAGTTCCACGCTCCCTTTCCCCCAATCCCACATTTAACTGGAGGTGTTAGGAATTAACCTCATATAGCTCCTTACCAATTTTCATTATCCTTCCATTACTACACCCAGAGATATGCAGTATGATAAATTCCATTTATATGGGAGAGTGCCACGCCCCCTTCTTCCTCACCCCACATTTTATTGGGGGTGTTAGGGATTGGCCTCATATAACTCCTTACTGAATTTCAATGTTCTAGGATGAATACCTTCAGAGTTATGTAGTACCAAATATTCATTTTGCATGGGAGGTGCCATGCCCCTTTTATATATCGATAGTATTTTTAGCCTATGACCACCCTTGGAAGGTTTCTAGTGGGTTGTGCAAATTTGGTTGTGATCGGTCGATCCGTTTAGGACGCAACTCGATCTATACCTACATACATACATAATTTGAATTTTATATATGTACTAGCAGACCCGGCAGACGTTGTTCTGCCCTAAATTTGGTATATCTGCATAAATTTTAATAAGCTTTTTCCGTCTAAATCTGCCCTCGCCCCTCCACACTTTTTTCTAATCTTTGTATTCACTCCTCCCTCCGTATTTTTCGCTTCATCTATCTCCATCTTCGTCTCATTCTATCTCTTTCTCAGTCTCCTTCTCTCTTTTCTTTTCTCTCAAGTTTTTCTCATTCTTCTTCATATCTTATTGCCAGCCCCAGAGGGTGGTATGTATCTTGTTCCAGTCCCATTCCGAGTCTCAGTCCCAGTCCCACTCCGAGTCTCAGTCTCAGTCCCAGTCCTAATCCCAGTCCCAGTCCGTCTCTGGTCTACTTCCCGGAAAAAAATATCGTAAATACTAATATAGGCAAATTTATATACCAAATTTCAGGCAAATCGAATAGGACGTATGTAAATAGGTATGTGGGTATTATTAATTCATGACTTTATTTCCGATTCACATGCATATTTATCAGTTTTGACAGGTTGATGCGACTAAATCGAATATCACAATGAAAATTACTTAAAAGCTCTCAGCAACAGCTTTCATTTGATATCCAAAATATACACACATTCTAGGGGTGCCCGGGTTCAAGTTTTGGCCTATATCTCGAGACCATAGTCACCCGGTATCAAAGTACTCATTATATAAACCTTCCCCGTGGAAAAATACATATATTTACCAATTTTCATAATAATCGGTCCAGTAATTTTTGAGTTAATCGATGACATACATACAAACATTCAATTTTATATATACAGATCTATGGCTAAACCGATTTGGGATTTCAAAATCAACTAACCATCATCTCTCCTTCCTGTATCTTTCCTAAAAAGTTTTATGGCAATCTTTCTATCCGTTCTCGAGTTATGGAGTGAAAATCAAAATGTACACTTCTTTTTATAAAAAATTGGAAGAGAAGCTCGGCCTAAAATATCTTCGAAGGTTATAGCACCTTACATTTATTTTTACATCACGGGAAATCGCGCTGCTGATGAGCTAGCAAGGAAGGCACCAGCTTGCAAACAATCACCCCTGCTGGCTGGATAATCCTCCTCTGAATACCTGCAAGCATTGACTGCGATCTCAGTTCACGGAGCAAGCTAACTCGATATGGGCCATGGAACCAACATGTAGGGTGTCCGGGCAAATCTGGCCCAAGTTGGACGAAAAAAGATCACAAGCGGTCATATTTCAGAATCGTCCCTCTATTAGCCCATTAGTGGGTATTGGAATAGGTGAATGTCCATGGGCTCCCAAGGGGCTCATATGGGACTGCAAAAAAATTACTTCTGCCGCAGCTGCCATTGTCCCGCCCAGCCAAAGACCAGTACCGATGTCTTCACAGACACCTCTTTGGGTGATTTGCGGAGCT
The DNA here is from genome assembly GCF_040869045.1 of Eurosta solidaginis. Taxonomy (NCBI): domain Eukaryota; kingdom Metazoa; phylum Arthropoda; class Insecta; order Diptera; family Tephritidae; genus Eurosta; species Eurosta solidaginis. The sequence continues at coordinate 234,928,847 of NC_090322.1, forward strand.
ATAATCCGCAAATGTAAACGAAACTCTGTGCTACATTAGGCAAACGTACTGATTTAGCTTTATGGGTGTATGAACTACATTCTACAGAATAGAAACTAGGACTGAAAATGAATGAAATCGCCTGAAAGCCACCTACCCTTTTTTGCATACTTAGGTAAAAAAACAGCCCTTAACGGATAATAACGCTTTTTAGTACGATGGGACTTGGTGTTTTTATTTTGATTATTCTGTTATATATTTACTTTAAAATAAACAGGTTTTGTAGAGAAATCCCCATATCTGAAGGAAAACTGCAATTTTATTCGCACAAGCTTATTGGTGGTAGCCTCTGTATCCATTTTGCTTCTTTTGAACGAAAATGAGTTCAGTATAGAACCAGAATAGAAAGTCATTGCGTAGCCATATAATGCAATTAACCACACAAAGCAAACAAAAACAGCGTTTCGGCCGAACTTAGCCTTCCTTGCTTGTTCATATTGGAATCTTTATGGACTTTGCGAAAGTTTTTAAAACTCTTTGATATTAATAGTTAATTAAAAAGGAATAAAAATTCGGTGAAATAAATTATATCGCAGACCAATAGCTTAAACTTCTTTTGTATCTCATTTGAATATTTTTGTTAAAAAACAATGCCCTTTCTATATATGTATTTGGGAGTTCAACTTCACAAAAATTATAAAAGGTTCGATTTTTAAGAAAAAGAAATATTTAGTTTTTCTTTTATAATAAAAAGAAGTAAAGAAGACTAAGTTCGAGTGTAACCGAACATTACATACTCAGCTGAGAGCTTTGTAGACAAAATAATGGAAAATCACCATGTAGGAAAATGAACCTAGGGTAACCCTGGAATGTGTTTGTATGAAATGCGTATCAAATGACAGGTATTAAAGAGTATTTTAAGAGGGAGTGCGCCTTAGTTCTATAGGTGGACGCCTTTTCGAGATGTCGCCATAAAGGTGGACCAGGGGTGGCTCTAGAATGTGTGTGAATTTGGGTATCAAATTCAAGGTATTAATGAGGCTTTTAAAAGGTTGTGGTGGTAGTTGTATATGTGAAGGCGTTTTCGAGATATCGACCAAAATGTGGACCAGGGTAACCAGAACATCATCTTTCGGGTACCGCTAATTTATTTATATATGTAATAACACGAACAGTATTCCTGCCAAGATTCCAAGGGCTTTTGATTTCGCACTGTAGAACTTTTTCATTTTCTTGTACTTAATATGGTAGGTGTCACACCCATTTTACATAGTTTTGTCTAAAGTTATATTTTGCGTCAATAAACCAATCCAATTACCATGTTTCACCCCTTTTTTCATATTTGGTATAGAATTATAGAATTTTTTAAATTTTTCGTAATTTTCGATATCGAAAAAGTGGGCGTCGTCATAGTCGGATTTCGCCCATTTTTTTACCAAGATAAAGTGAGTTCAGGTAAGTACGTGAACTAAGTTTAGTAAAGATTTATCGATTTTCATCAAAATACCTCAAAATTTACTCAAGTTATCGTGTTAACGGACAGGCGGACGGACGAACGCACATGGCTAAATGAATTTCTTTTTTGCCCAGAAATTAATATACTCCGTGAGCTCTGCTCAGCGGAATATAAAAAGTGTACAAAAATTAAGTTATTTTTTTTCAAGACCGTTTTTCAATAATTAAATTTGAATTTTTGTCAATATCCGATTTTTTTATATTTTTGTATTAAAAAAATAAAATACAAAGACAATACAAAAACAGCTGATCCAACCAATCTTATGAAAATCAATGTAATTGGTCAATGGTGTCATACCATAACGCCCTAACCATAACCATAAACATACCATACCAACCAATTGGTTTTTGGTTTTTCGCCATATTCATAACCTAAAAATATTTCAGTTGGTGAATTTGTTAAGTTTTTGTAATACGTTTTGACTAAGAGACGTATTATTTGTGGAATATGTTTGTAATTTTTTGCGTTTTCTTCATTTTTATGAAAATTTCACGATTTTTGGGTTAAGGCACCAATTGACATGGATAAGTAAAAATGTGGTTTTGACTAAAGCATTATGACTATGTCAACATTTCCAAGGTTGTTTATAACTTTAAGTACGTTCAAACACAATTGGAGTTTAGGAAAAGAAAAAAATATTTATATAACTTAATTACCGAATAACATTCACGCGTAAACAACAGAGAGTGTATATGGGTGTTGAAAGTTTTGCAATACTACAGAACAAAGACTGTTGGGCCCGCTGGTGCATATACATTAGGGAGGGTCGATTTAAAAATCACTCATTGCTCTGTGAAAATCGGATTCTAGGGATCAAAATAAGAAACTTTGCCGAAGGAACCATACCTCTAAAACGAATTCTGATGTCCCCCCTTTGGGTCGAACTTTTGGGAAGGAGCAATTTACCTGCTGTGTCTTGTGGTGGCTTAAAAAAAACAACACAAGCAATTTTACGACATGCAAATGCATCACAGTGATGCCTTGGTTTTAACAACCCCTTTTAAAAACGCTAATTTCTAATAATTTCTTTTAATTTCTTTTCTATTACTAAGTTAAATTAATTTTTTCATTTACATATGATCTGACTAAATAAATTTCTAAAGAGAAAAATAAACTCCAAAAAGAAAAAACATAGGCGTTTCAAAGTTGGATTTTTCAAAATTTGCCCCTATGACCTAAAGGAGGGGACATCAGAATTCGTTTTAGAGGTATGGTTCCTTCGGCAAAGTTTCTTATTTTGATCCCTAGAATATGATTTTCACAGGGGAATGGGCGATTTTTTGCCTCCCCACAAATCGACCCGGCCAAATATACATATATCTTGTTGGCTACTAGGGTGATTGACTCGATTAATCAAACTGGTTGAAAAAAAAATCCGAATATCGAATAACCAGGTTTTTTGTCTTCGGTTAACCAATTTTTTGGTGCTGCCGTGGTGTAGTGGTAGCGCGATCCGTCTACCGCACCGGGGTTCAAGGCCTGGGCAAAGTAACATCGAGAATTTAGAAAAAAGTTTTTCGAAGCGGACTCGCCACTCGGAAATGATATGGCAAACACTCCACGTGTATTTCTGCCAAGAAAATCTTCTCAGTGAAAATTCATCTGCCTTGTAGATGCCTTTCGGTGTCAACATAATACATGTAAGTCCCGTTCCACCAATTTTTAAGAAAAATTAAAAAAGGAGCATACTTTTGAAGGTTGACCGAAATAGGAATGAGTATAGATTAAAATAAGAGCCACCAGTTACCTACGAGTAGCGTGAAACTCGATGGAAAACAAAAAATGCATGCCAAATGTTTTCTATGAGGGATTTTTTTCATTGCCTCCTATTAATTCATAAGATGTAGTAACCTCCCGCTATTGTGATTTTTGGAAAGAGAATAAATTATTTAATTATATAAAATCGTTAAAATGAACAAAAATATGCCACGAAGACATTTTATTATTTATTATAAGGACGACGGCGAATTTTCACATAGTAGTGAAGAGTCCGTTGAGGCACCACTTAACCCACACTTCCTATCAGGAAATGACATGATGCGACAAAGTTGTGTAACCACATCTACAATCTACCAGGTTTGGAGACAAATACCAAAATTAAATTGACAATAGAAACTTTTGTCAAGTTTAAATCGCCGGTTCCATATGGGATCTTCCCTGCTATACTGCAGATGGTTCGAGTGTTGCATAAAACGTAACCATGTCCCGCAATATTGGAGAACGGCTCGAGAAGTTCTCATACCTAAAGTGGGAAAAGCCAGCCATCTGCACCCGAAAGACTACATGCCTATTAGTTTGACATCGTTTCTGCTCAAACCCCTAGAGGAATTAATAGCTGTGTATAAGCCCTGAAGTACCAGGAATATGCCCTAGTTATTTTCTGTACATTACCGGGGCTTTCAATAATGTCTCGAAAGGAACAATCATATACAGTTTCAACTCGATTAAAGTTCATCCAGCCTTAACAAAGTGGATCGATCGGAACAATGTAAAGCTGCAGAATAATCACATCGCAATGGGGTCTATGCGAGGCAGCAAAATATATAAGCAAATGAACTCTGTAGGCTGGGGTGCTATCACCAATGCTGTGGAAGCTGGTTATAAAATAATTGCTTATGCGCTTCGACAGAGGACCAGCCAAACTTACAGCATTTGCATATTACGTTCAGTCTCACAACAACATGTGTTGTTTGGTGAACAGCCACACAAAAATTACATATACCAAAAACCTTGAGCCCTAAAAACTACCACGACAGAAGTATTGCATGCCTTTGGCCTAGTGGCCATAAACATCGCGTTTGCCACTGCAAAAAGACATCAGGGAGTGCAGGCCTTATGGCCATAGCAGTATAGTGCCATCTAATATGGAGAAAACGGAATATATAAACACGTGTCAGAGATTCGAAAGAGATTATGGGGCCGCAATTGAATCGAAGGGTTGGGGCCTGGTGCATAATTGGCAGAACATACTATACAGGTGTATACGGATGGTTCCAAATCAATGGAAGGGGTCGGGTCTGCTGTTTACTGTGTCCATCCAAAAATAGATGGATAGAATGTAACGAAAAGGCCGATGAGTTGGAAATCGAGAATGCAACACTCGCTGAAACAACGATAGACGCCCCAATCCGTTTAGGAGAAATCAAAAGGAGACAGGAGTTGCATATGATCCATGAAGCAAAAAAGGCGTGGACAAAACCGCGGGGCTGCGAAATTTTTAAGATCATGTGCAAAATCTACGATTATAGACCCACACAGTGGCATATATCTCTGAGGAGAGGACTGCATGCTTTTGATGGACATGCTAAGTGGACACTGCCTTCGTCAGTAACAGCAGATATTGATGATTTTGATATATGGAAGTCTATATCTATCTCGATTCCTTTATTCATGTACAACCAACCGCTATCCAATCAAATTATAATACCCTGTGTACAAGTATAGCTGGGTATAAAAACTGATGTTTTCTAATTGACATTTTTCGAATGATTCGAAAGCCGGTTTTTTAAACCAGTCCAATAATCGAACACTTACCTGGTCACATAAACAAAAACATTTTATTTTCAGAATGTATTCACAACTGCTTTTATGTTTGCTTTGTTAATTTTCTATTGAAATAAAAATATTTCACTTCCTGGTTTCCTTAAGTCGACGACAGAGTGGACGCGAAAAGCATTGTTATTATATAAAGATAGAAAGCTATGAAAAAAGTTTCTTATTGTAAAATATTTCACATAACAGAAACGTTTCAAGCTTGTAAAATATGTATGTATGTATATGAAAATAACAATTGCTATTCGACTAGCTTAGGCGAATTCAAGCTCAATATTTAAAACCATGATTCAATCACAAGTGACTTGCTCGCCTGACAAAATTTTTGACAATTGCAGCCATCTTACTCCCAAATCGAATTGGCATCCATTAACTGTGTTGTTGTATTAAAAAGGCAAACGATTTATTTTTATTTTTCTGATTTTATGGCAGATTTGGTAAAATTCTATAACACTCCACTGCTAAAACGTTCCCAAAAATATCGGGAGATGTGTCAAACGACATGGCCAAAAAGAAAAATTACTCTCTCTCCGAAGATGTTTGTAGTTGAGGTTGGCATGTGGTTGCTGTAGTTTTATGGAGGGTGGAGCCGTGTGTAGAAGTCCACGCACATGGGGAAAGCTTTTGATCGCCATTCACTGGGAATGGCCAGAGCGATTATTTTCTATGCGGTTCAAGCAACTCTGGATAGCACCTAAATATCCGTTTAATGGTGAGCTAAGCTGAGAAGGTTAGGCCACTCTGACGTACTTGCTGTAAGGGCTAGATGGAAGTTTTTCATTGGCAGCGTACAACCAAAGGCACGCTTCCAGTATTTTAGATTTGCGCACGATCCGAGGGCGTAAAACGATTATAATGGAATTAAGGTCTCCCCACTCGATTGTGAAAAAGTCAGAATAGCAATAACCAGATTAAAAAACAACAAAGGCCGCGGGCGGCGATGGATTGCCTGCGGGGCAATTCAAATACAGCGGCGATAAGTTGGTGAGGCGGATGCGTCAGACTTATGGCCGGACGAGTGCATGCCCCGTCCTCAAGAAAGGGGATCTTGTAAACTGCGCCAACTATTGCCAAATCAGCCTTCTTAATATCACATATAATGTCCTGTGAAGTATGTTGTGCGAAATATTGAAGTGAATCGTGAATCGGCTGACTGAATCTTATCAGTGCGATAACATCGATCAGATTTTCACAATGCACCAAATCTTGAAAGAAAACCGCGAAAGAAGTATCCACACACATCACCTCTTCGTCGATTTTAAAGCCGCCTTCGACAGCACAAAAAGGAGCTGCCTGTATGCCGCTATGTCTGAATTTGGTTTCCCCGCAAAACTTCTATGGCCGTGCGAAATGATGTTGAACAACACCATCAGCTCAGTCAGCATATGTCGTTGACATTGATATCATCGGCCTGAGCACCCGCGCCGTAAGTTCTGCTTACTCCAAACTTGAAAAAGAAGCGGAAAAGATGGGTTTGCTGGTGAATGAGGACAAAACGAAGAACCTGGTATCATCGAGCAAAGAGTCAGCGCATTTGCGCCTTGGAAGCCACGATACTGTTGGCAGCCATAATTTCCAAATAGTAAATAGTAAGTTCGTTTAGTTGGGAACCACAACAAGCAACAACATCAGCTCTGAAATCCAGCGATGAATCACTCTTGCCAATAAATGCTACTTTGGTCTACGTAGGAAATTGAAAAGCTAAGTGCTCTCTCAACTAAAAAAAAATCATGCTCTACAAGTCACTTATCGTAGCCGTCCTTCTATATGTTGCACAAGCATGGACCAAGAAAACATCAAATGAAGCGGCTCTGGGAGTGTTCGACAGAAAGGTCATTCGAAATATTTATTCACCTCTACGCATTGGCGATGGCGAATACCGAATAAGATTTAATGATGAGCTGTACGAGCTTTACGTAGACATCTACATAGTACAGCGAATTAAAACGCAACGGCAACGCTGGCTAGGCTATGTTAAGCGAATGAAATATGACACTCCGGCTAAGAATATCTTTGTATGAAAGCAGAGGAAGAGAGCGGCCAGAAGGACCAGGTGGAAAACGACTTAAACTCCCTTGGTGTGACCAACTGGCGCCAGTTGGCAGAGCTAAGAAGCGATTGGCGCCTTCTTGGACTGCCATAACCGTTTAAGCATTTAAGCGCCAATCAAGTAAGTAAGTAAGCGTTGTAGTTTTGTTGTACACTGGATTATTGATAATGAGATCAAATCTTATCATATCTCTCCCGATATTTTTGAAGACGTATTAATTGGGGGGATTACCCTGGGTTCAGGATTTTTGAGGGTCCCGCGATTTAGAGGTACCAAGACATTTTTTTTAATTCAAGAGAGTCTTTAGTTGTTCCATGTGCAATTTTTAAGCCGAATTTCAAAAGCAATGAATATCTGCATTTCGCTTTAATATTATAGTGAAGTTTGAAAAATAAAAATCTACATATATATATAAAAAGAAAGGCTAAAATGTGTTAGTTGGTCGCCGGTGTTTGAAGAAATGCGTCGGTCGATTTTATTCAAATTTTCACACAAGTTGCGTATACCCCAATAGGTGGTTATTACATAAGTTTGGTTGCGATCGACGTACAGGGTCTCGAGATGTGGACTCGGCTACCCCTAGAATGTGCTTATAGAATATGGATAACAAATGAAAGCTGTTGATGAGTGCTTTAGTAGAAAGTAATTTTCATACCCCTGTGTGACTAGGATCTCGAGATATAAACCAAAACGTGGGCCCGTGAATACCTAGACAGTGTTTATACAATATGGATATCAAATGAAAGCTGTTGCTGAGAGCTCTAAAGTAATTTTCATTCTGATTTTAGATTTAGCCGCATCAACCTGGAAAACTGATAAATATGCATGCGAAGCCGAAATAAAGACATGAATTAATAATACCCATATACCTATTTACATACGTCCTATTCGGTTTGCCTGAAATTTGGTATATAAATTTGCCCATATTAGTATTTAGGATCCTGTTTTCCGGGAAGTAGACCAGAGACGGAATGGGACTGGGATTAGGACTGGGACTGAGACTGAGACTCGGAGTGGGACTGGGAATGAGTCTCGGAATGGGACTGGAACAAAATACATACCACCCTCTGGGGCTGGCAATAAGATATGAAGAAGAATGAGAAAAACTTGAGAGAAGAGAAAATAAATGAGACGAAGATGGAGGTAGATGAAGCGAGAAAGACGGAGGGTGGAGTGAATGAAAGGATTAGGAAAAAGTGAAGAGGGGGGAGGGCGGAGTCAGATGGAAACAGCTTTTTAAAATGTATGCATATAGGCCAAATTTAGGGCAGGGCAACGTCTGCCGGGTCTGCTAGTATTATTTATATATTTGGAATACTCTTATACATGAGGTAACATGTTCCGAATATTCCAAATTAACGGTTAATCCGGAACGATTTCATGAATACTTAAACGGAAAAGAGCTCTCCGCAGTTTCAGAATAAATAGGTATATGCACTCCTTGTAGAAACTGAAGTGTTGAACTTCTTCTTCAAAGTCAAAGCCTTAGTTTTAAATGCTAAGAAAGTCAGCCAATTTTCTATCGCCTACTGGCAATAAAGTGCAGGGAAGCTCGAAACAAGCTAGCTGATAAGCGCAACCTAAGCATAATATGAGTCCCAAGCCACAGTTGGCGGCTGCTGTGGTTTGATGGTAGAGTGCTCCGCCATCCACCCCGAATATCCTGGGTTCCCGCCCGGGCAAAGCAACATCAAAATTTTAGAAACAAGTTTTTTTCAATTAGAAGAAAATTTTTCTAAGCGGGGTCGCCCCTCGGCAGTGTTTGGCAAGCACTCTGAGTGTATTTCTACCATGAAAAGCTTTCATTGATAATTCATCTGCGTTGCAGATGACGTTCGGGGTTGGCATAAAAACAACTAGGTCCCGTCCCTCCAATTTGTAGGAAAAAATCAAGAGGAGCACGACGCCAATTGGAAGAGAAGCTCGGCCTAAAATCTCTTCGAAGGTTATCGCACCTTACATGTATTTTTACATCTCGGGAAATTGCGCTGTTAATGAGCTAGCAAGGAAGGCACCAGCTTGCAAACAATTACCCCTGCTGGCTGGGTAATCCTCCTCTGAATACCTGCAAGCATTGACTGCGATCTCAGTTCACGGAGCAAGCCAACTCGATATGGGCCATGGAACCAACATGTAGGGTGTCCGAGAAAATCTGGCCCAAGTTGGACGAAAAAAGATCACAATCGGCCATATTTCAGAATTGTCAATCTATTAGACCATTAGTGAGTATTGGAAAAGGTGTCTCATGGGCTCCCATGGAACTCATATGGGACTGCAAAAAAATTACTTCTGCCGCAGCTGCGGGACAAGGAAGAGGAAGAAAGCGTAGAGCATTATCTATGCCATTGTCCCGCCCAGCCAAACACCGGGTACCGATGTCTTCACAGACACCTCTTTGGGTGCTTTGCGGAGCTATAATCCGCAAATGTAAACGAAATTCTGCGCTACATTAGGCAAACGTACTGATTTAGCTTTATGGGTGTATGAACCACATTCTACAGAATAGAAGCTAGGACTTTCGTGGTATCACAATGGGCCACAATAGCCTACGTGAGTCTCCGCTCGGGCAACGGAGGCGACCAACTCAACCTAACCTAACCATCGCTACTAATATTCTTATAAAGGTTTTTTTTGTACAACTATTTTCATTAATACCTTTAATTTTATACCAATATCGTTCAAACACGTTCTAGAGTCACCCCTGGTCCACCCTTATGGCGATATCTCGAAAAGGCGTCCACCTATAGAACTAAGGTTCACTGCCTTTTAAAATACTCATTACCACCTTTGATTCGATACCCATATCGTACTAACAAATTCTGGAGTCACCCCTGGTCCACCTTTATGGCAATATCTCGAAAGGGCTTCCACCTATAGATCTAAGGCCCACTCCCTTTTAAAATACTCATTACTACCTTTGATTCGATACCCATATCGTTCTAACAAATTCTAGAGTCCCCCCTGGCCCACCTTTATGGCGATATCTCGAAAGAGCGCCCACCTATAGATCTAAGGCCCACTCCCTTTTAAAATACTCATTACCACCTTTGATTCGATACCCATATCGTACTAACAAATTCTGGAGTCACCCTTGGTCCACCTTTATGGCAATATCTCGAAAGAGCGCCCACCTATAGATCTAAGGCCCACTCCCTTTTAAAATACTCATTACCACCTTTGATTCGATACCCATATCGTTCTAACAAATTCTAGAGTCACCCCTGGTCCACCTTTATGGCGATATCTCGAAAGGGCGCCCACCTATAGAACTAAGGTTCACTGCCTTTTAAAATACTCATTAACACCTTTCATTTGATACCCATTTCGTACAAATAAATTCTGGGGTCACCCCTGGTCCACCTTTATGGCGATCTCCCGAAATGGCGTCCACCTATAGAACTAAGGCCCACTCCCTTTTAAAATACTCATTACCACCTTTGATTCGATACCCATTTCGTACAAACAAATTCTGGAGTCACTCCTGGTCCACCTTTATGGCGATATCTCGAAAGGGCATCCACCTATAGAACTAGGGCCCACTCTCTTTTAAAATACTCATTACCACCTTTGATTCTATGCCCATATCGTACAAACAAATTCTAGAGTCACCCCTGGTCCACCTTTATTGCGATATCCCGAAATGGCGTCCACCTATAGAACTATGGCCCACTCCCTTTTCAAATACTCTTTAAAACCTTCTATTTGATACACATGTCATACAAACACATTCCAGGTTTACCCTAGGTTCATTTTCCTACATTGTGATTTTCCCTTGTTTTGTCTTCAAAGCTCTCAGCTGAGTATGTAATGTTCGGTTACTCCCGAAGTTAGCCTTCTCTACTTGTTTTTATTTATTTTTACCGCTGTATTATGTTTTCCTATTACATTTGTACATATGTACATATACTGTAGGAAAGATCTTAATCTGTTCTAATACGATCCGGAGAGAAGCTGAAATCGGGTTATAACCAACAAATTAACAGGCTCTCAAAGGTACGAAACCCTTGTTTTTTCGTAACACTCGATTGTGGGGGTGTCCAGGGAAAATCTTGTATGGAGTCATTCTCAGATCTTCGAGATCTACTTGATTTAATCTGTAGCAGAAAATTAAACAGTCGTAACTCCACTATTGGCCCAAATGCAGTTAATATCATATTCAAGTTTAGCTGCTGCTTCTTGACCGCTGGCAAAAGATCGTAGCTCAGATATTGTTCGTTGTCTATACTTTTAAATTTTGTATCTTCATTTTTTATTAAGGTAAATAGTTTACTTGTTTTGCTCATTCCTCAAAATAAACTTTTCGGACATACGACTGTTAACCTCTCAGCTACAGGTAAAGAATTCCTTCTACTAAAACTCTTGGCAACAGAAAAGATTATAATAAGAAAAATTTTTAATATTTTTACCGAATTTGGTTAAATGGTCCCAGAATAAATTGGATGATAGCCACGCCCACTTTTTCGGTATCGAAAATTTCGAAAAATGCAAAACATGCGATAATTCAATATCAAACACGGATAAAGTGGTTCAACCTGGAGTGTGTACTGACTTTAAGACGCAAAATGAATGTTTATTATATCTTTGAAAAATCATTCATCAAAATCTGTTAATTTTGTACTGCATGGTTTGAAAAGTGGAGATAAACGTTGCTGATGAGTTGGAGTCTAGCGGCCTTCGAAATAGATCTATGCAACGAGCTATTAATGACAAGCAAATTATTATTAAAATTTGAGGTTCTTTTGGTTGATTTGGGACTCAAATTAAATTTGTTCCGAAACAATGGAAGCGATTTTAATCATATAGGGTTGATAGCAGCCGGCCCGTATATGGCGAATGTCTATATCCTCAATTAACTCAGGGGTATTAAGATGGTTAATTTTTTGAACATTTAAACCCAATGAAGTGGATAATGTTGGACGAGATATTGCAACGTCGGCAATATATATAATCTCATTCTATATTGTAAAACACGTTCAAGATTCTCTGCGATCTATAAGACCTAAAAGTAGCATGTAGGATATGTAGAAGGCTTATAGTATTTGCTAACCGGGCGGATTTATTTTATAACATCGATCCTGCTTTTTGATGTGGATTCTCAGCTTGGTAGTCAAGGAGAAGATTCCGTGTAAATTATGGACATTACGGACCTGCAACTTGAAACTTCCTGCTGGGAGGTTAGTCGATGCTCTGATGAAATCATTTGTTAATATCCTTTAGCATTTGGCAATTTTATTAAGTTCGGCCAATGTAGAGCTGCCGTGAATTGTGTGCTAGATCTAGGTATTCGCACAGGTGATGCGCTTTTTTTTTTTTTTTTTTTTTTGCAGGAACTCTCACAGCAGCTCCTGCATATCCTGTTGAACGGAATCCTCGTTCTCTCTGCGTCCAGGCCTAGTGACCAGTGTTAAGTGGTTGTGGCAGCAATTAATTCTACAGATTTCTTTTCTTGATTTATTTCCCAAAATCTTCCATATATGTTTCTTTTGCTTTATGTGAGTCGATGTATGTAGGTTCCAACGGTCTTGATCGATGCAGTTAAGCTCCAAAAAGCTCCAGGTCAGGAAGGCATACTAAAAGCGAGAGCTTAAGCTGTTTAGAATAACCAGCAGCTGCAATGTTTTTTAGAAAAATCTCACCACATAGCTCCTATCAAAACTTCAAGAGAAATAATCTGATGTCGGATTCACATCGTGAGGTCTGCTGAGACTACTTATGTCATCATATTGTCTTGATTTCCAACAGCCAAACTTATCAAGTTCAACTGCCTACATGTTGCAGTTTTCATCTAAATAAAGGCACAGTTCAGTTGGACACGATCTTACCGCTCATGTCTGATTACGAAGATATAAAGCCACATAATTTGTTAGAGTTTTAGTCCACTTGCGGCAGCCCAGACACTTAGTCTTCAAAACGCCCCCTCTTGACACTGCATTTTAATCAAGCTCTCGTGGAATATTGTTCATAGCGATAACACACAAACGCGGAGAGGAAACTCCTCCTTACGGAGTTCTTAAGCACACGTGGTTGCTGTGTTCACCGAAGCCGTAATAAGGTGTGTACCCTTATTTTGCAGCATTGATTACCTCGGCTCTTTATACCAATTCTTGCGAGGGTGTTGATCATCGCATTATTTCTCATTTCTTAAAAGGCAGCTAGTGGGCACTATTGTATGGTATCCATGAGCTTATGAAAGGAAGTTTCGGCTGGCCTGCCTTTCATGTTCGCATGTTGTGCTTAAAGCAGAGTTTATGTGTAGCAAGGACTAAAACCAACCTTATATGAATATCCAGAACGTTTCAGTGATCTTCAGCCTCATTGATATAAAGCTAATGGGTCTGTAGCGTTTGTTTGATGAGCAGAGGCTAGTGAGACACCGTTAATACTTTATGACAATAGGCGATTACAATACAACAACAATAATTATTTCCTAGAATTGGCAGAGATTATCCTCTGAGGACACCGTAGCTTTGATATTAATACACATATTGGCAAGGGGTAAAGTGATCGCATAGAAATGATAACAAAAACAACAATATTTTAAGAGCACTCTCAGTCAAGGAGTGAAGACACCGGGCGGTTTTTATGCTCCTACGTTGCAAATTTAAACGTTTTACTTTGTTTCTACTACGTTTCACCTCCTCTTACTTTCCTTTCACTATTTATGTGCACTCATAAACTCATAAGTAGTACACACAAAACACACCCAGATGCTTTTTATGGATGTAGAACATTTTTAAAATAGCCTCCTAGGCGTGTTGGGTTTTTGTTATGACAGTCCGTCGTTGCTGGCCTAAGGCAGACACAATTAACCATAAAAAGCTTTTCAGCGAAATACCCCGCAATCCAACCAAGTGGTTGCAAATTACTTCGAAAGTAGTATGAAGCCTAAGACTAGGGAGGCCATTGCACTTTCTTCATGATTTTCTTATCATGTTGATGTTCTATGAATTGGTTGACCCCCAGGAGACTAGCAGGCTTAAAATAAGCCCGCAGCAATACCGCCTGTTTTAAGAGGTGACCAAAGTACCCAATCGATTCAAAGGAACTAGGGGGTGGGAGGGCGGCATGGCCTAGAAGGTTCCATGTAATCACGTTAAATCCTTCCCAAAAACATCGGGCTAGTACCTTAATAATAGTACCAGATCTAGATCTGGCAAAGAACCATCAACTTCGATAGCAGTCCTGAAAACCTTCTGGGAGTGTCCTCACTAACAGCAAAAATATACAAATCTTATACCAATTTCACACAGAGGGTTAATGAAATAATTAAACTGAACTCTCATTGTTGCTTTATTCATATTTGGTTAGGTGCGACATTCATGGCACATGCTTTTTACTTTGATTGTTTTTGAAGTAACAGAGGTAGGAGCTGTTATCCTTTTAACTATTTTTTCGCTTAATATACCAAGTGAGGAGGAAAACTTAATTATTTAGTTAAACTAAATTGGGATTGGATTAAGTTTCTGTGTGAAATTCTACTAGTTGTAAATCAGTAAATCATACTTATGCGAAGATGTTTTCAATTCGAGAATCTTAAGTATTCTTTAAAACTTTTGAATAGTATGTGATGCAAGTTAGTTCTTTTTCCAACCAGTGCGATGTCAGTTAGAAAATTTCACTTTTAAACTGATACTTTTCGTATGTGCTAAATTATGGTATTAAAGCAGTGTACAAGGGATACGCTTCTTGTATGTGTGCTGTTCAGGTCTTGCTGATGGGCTCAACGAACACACAAGCTTTCGCCTTTGCTTAGAACATATTAGCTTCGCCGTCAAATAAACTCCTTGTGGTGTTTGTATTTAAGTAAATGCGGTAGTCAAGAAAACATATTACCATTAAAAAGGAAGTTTTGATTTAGTTTTTAACTACGTCCAGCTGTGCTCTGTTACTCACTTCATACAATTTAATTTCTAGTTTATGTACACACACATTTTCGACAAAACCTCAACTGACAAATAAGTTTTACTGCTTCTAATCTACATACTTAATCTCCCGCCCCGGATAAAGGAACATCGAAAGTTTGGAGGAAAGTATTTTCAATTAGAAAAATGTTTTTCTAAGCAGCGTCGCCCCTTGAAAGTGATTTGGCAAGCACTCTGGGTATATTTCTGCTGCCACCCAGTCGATTTGTTATCGAAAAGTTATCGCTTCGTTACCCATTTTTTTCGGAGTATTACTAACTTATTATCGGCGTGCTATTGATGACTGGTTTGTTATCGATGAGAGTTGGAGTGTGAGTGGGGGTGGGAGTGGAAGTGAGAGTTGTGGTGGGAGTGGAAGAAGGAAAGAGATTTAGTTACAAAATAATCGCTAAATTCTTTTGACGATCGCACGGTGGGGTATTTGACCAATCTAGCTGACAGCAGTTATTTCTGTTCAAAAAGAGGTCGTCTCACTTCATTGTTATGAAAGGAAATATTTGGCAGTAAATTCACAGTGTTCCGCGCAGAATTACTATGGATCGGGCCCCCGGTTTCGAATGGATTTTTTGGCATTACAAGAAATATGTCAATATGGGTATCAAACGAAAAGTATTTTACTCTTCATTTCTATTAACATTTTTAAGAAGGGTTGCCACCACACCTTCCTTTTTATATTTCTTTCTATATCCACTGCCATTACGGAAACGGCTTAACCGATTTTAATCAAATTTGGTGCATCGATATAGTATTACATTTTAAGACTTTTCACTTAGGTGTTGCCAATGAGGATGTTTTCAAAATGATGCCACCTTTTGCCAATACGGGTATCAGTCTCTTACAAAATTGATCACTAATCAAAAAATCGCGGGTATGGTCAGCCGTTTTTGTTATTACATTTTGAAACAAACACAAGCTTATGTATTTCCAAAAAATTACTGACATGATATGCCATGAAAAAACGATATATCTAAAAAATTGGAATATTTTGAAAAATTGACTTTTGGCCACTTTTTAAAAAGAAAAATTTTAAAAGTCAAAAAATTTAATATCTTTACAGTATATAAGTAAATTATGTCAACATTTAACTCCAGTAATGATATGGTGCAAAAAAATACAAAAACAAAATAAAATTTCAAAATGGACGTGCCTATGACGGTAATTGTTTTCTCTGGAAATGGGCGAAATCGGTTGAAGCCATGCCCAGTTTTTATACACAGTCGACCGTCTGTCCTTCCGCTCGGCCGCTAACACGATAACTTGAGCAAAAATCGATATATCTTTACTATACTTAATTCACGTACTTATCTGAACTCACCTTATCTTGGTATTAAAAATGGGCGAAATCCGACTATGACCACGCCCACTTTTTCGATATCGAAAATTTCGGAAAATGAAAAAAATGCCATAACTCTATACCAAAGACGAAAAAAGGGATGAAACATGGTGATTGGATTAGTTTTTGATGAAAAATATAACTTTAGAAAAAACTTTGTAAAATGGGTGTGGCATCTACCATATTAAGTAGAAGAAAATGAAAAAGGTCTGCAGGGCGAAATCAAAAGCCCTTGGAATCATGGCAGGAATACTGTTCGTGGTATTACATATATAAATAAATTAGCGGTACCCGACAAATGATGTTCTGGGTCAGCCTGGTCCACATTTTGGTCAATACTTCGAAAACGCCTTCACATATACAACTAAGGGTCATTCCCTTTTAAAACCCTCTTTAATACCTTCAATTTGATACCCATATCATACAAACACATTATAGAGTCACCCCTGGTCCACCTTTATGGCGATATCTCGAAAAGGCGTCCACCTATAGAACTAAGGCCCACTCCCTTTTAAAATACTCATTACCACCTTTCATTTGATGCCCATATCGTACAAACACATTCTAGAGTCACCCCTGGTCCACCTTTATGGCGGTTTCTCGAAAAGGCGTCCACTATAGCCCACTTCGTTTTAAAACACTCAATAACACCTTTCACTTGATACCCATATCGTACAAACACATTCTAGAATCACCCATGGTCCACCTTTATGGCGATATCTCGAAAAGACGTCCACGTATAAAACTATGGCCGCTCCCTTTTAAAATACTCTTTAATACCTTCCATTTGATAACTATGTCATACAAACACATTCCAGGGTTACCCTAGGTTGATTTTCCTACATGGTGATTTTCCCTTATTTTGTCTCCAAAGCTCTCAGCTTAGTATGTAATGTTCGGTTACACCCGAACTTAGCCTTCCTTACTTGTTTGTCCAAGCAATATCTCACGTTTTTGGAGCCGCTACTCGAAGAAGAGTTGACGTATACATAAGTTGGTACACATATGCCTCAATAGGATTGGAAAAGTAATATATCTGAAATAAACTGTACAATTGAAACTCACGCTGTTTATATAATGTTCAGTTACACAACTGGTTATTTTTTTTTTTTTGGAAAGTTTGAATATTTGATGTAATTTTGATGGGCTTTTTTTTCTTCGCAGAAACTCTAGAACTATTAAAAGACCTTTTAGATATATGGATTAATATATTTCTGAAACTTTTAAAATTGTCGATATTTTGGAAAATGGTACTTTGAGGAAATCTTTTTTTCTAATATCAATAACAAAAACCATTGTATAAAGCAATATGAGCAAAGCTCGCTAATTAAATACATATGATCATATTGATATAATAGTAACAGCGTAAGTATTAAAAACAAATACTGTAAAAATTTGTACAAATTTCACTAAGCGGGACACTCATATGGCTGAGTAGCTAAAGGCATCTGCCTTTGCACTGATATGAATGTTGGAAATTCGAGTTCAACGCACAGCTCCCGAAAAGCTCACTGATGAAGAAGTGAAATTTAGAAACATGTCCTAGTAACCATCGCCGTTTGTAAACTTACAATTTTTATCTAATATCAATAACGGAAATGTTTACCTCTTCAAACATTTATTCTTAATTTTATAACTGTTTTGTGTTGCTAGCGTAACAATTTTTTTACACCTTTTTTAAAATTTTGCGGCTTTTTTTAGAAAAAGCGAATGTTTGCTGTCACATTCTTGAAGTTTCCTTCGGATGCGTTACAAATATTGAACATTTTTTTACTTTCTTCGAAATTTTTCAATTCTTGAATTTCAAAAAAATTCGAATAACTTTATTATGTCGTTTGGGCCAATTTATAAATATTTGGTTTGCTAAAATGAGCATTTGTGGCCATAAATTAAAACAGGGTATATTTGTTATTCCCGACGCGTTTCGACGTTACCTTACGTCTTCTTCTTTGGGGATCTTTGTAATATTAAGTATATAAAATTAAATACATTAAACTTTATTTTAGGATATCTAACAATAAACATAAAACTGTTATAAGTTTTTTTTATATACTTAACATTAAACAGATCCCCAAAGAAGAAGACGTAATGTAACGTCGAAACGCGTCGGGAATAATAAATATACCCTGTTTTAATTTATGGCCACAAATGCTCATTTTAGCAAACCATTCGAATAACTATTTGCGTTATTTTTCAATACTATTTTCTACTTCTTAAAAACACTGCAGCTATTGGGAAGAAACTAAACTCACTTTTGTTACTAGTTTTGTTTTTGGGCGAATCTCTTCTTACCTACTAAGCGATCGCACTTTGTGATCAAAGCAAACATAGATGGGTCCGACGTTGGGCGCCATATTTCCGCGTATGTAAATTTTCTTAGGTACATGAAGGGATTTCGTCAATGCATACGGCAAAATTCATTAAAAGATCAATATGTATAATAAAACATTTTTTAGAAACCATTAAATGAAGATATTAATAAAATAACACTAAAGATGATTTTGGTTTCTAAACTCTCAATTGTAGATTTTTTCTTAAAAAAATGCTCAACATAAATAAAAAAGCGCACCATATGTAAATATCATACTCATTGTAATATGAAAATAAATTGTAGCATGTACTTAATTTTGTTTGCTTCACCAACTTTTGCATGTCCTTTGGAATGTCTTTAAAATAATATTAAATATTTCAATACTAAGAATTTCGATGTTTTGTTAATTCTACTTTTTATTCACCCAAATACTTTGCAGATCATCAATTCTATCATAAATGGGCATTGCTTTCCGATCCGGATGATTTCTATAGTGGACCAAAAGGTTATTTAAAATGTGATATTGGTATTATTGGTAAAGGTGATACCGTAAAGGTGCCTCAAAAATCTGAGAAAGATCCCGATGACATCGAAGCGTAAGTAGTAATTTAAATAAATAGGAAATTCATACAAAGGTATTTCAAACAATTAGTCTAGCTAAGAAACAGCCTACCCGGTTATGCGCTTTTCATTAGCATAAGATTACGAAGATCAGCGCGGTGCCGATATGAAAAAATTTAATTTGATTTGAAAAAAATTTCATTCGTGAAAAAAAGTTCATTTGATTTGAAAAAAGTTTCATTTGAATTTTAAAAAAATTTCATTTGATTTGAAATAGTTTCATTGATTTTAAAAAAGATTAATTTTATTTAAAAAAAAAGTTGCATTCGATTTAAAAACAGTTTCATTGCATTTGAAAAAAGTTTGATTTGATTTGAAATAAGTTTACTTTGATTAAAAAAAGTTGATTTGAAAAAATTTTCATTTTATATATATTTGATGAAAGTCACATTTATGAAAAAAATTCATTAGAATTTGAAAAAAGTTTCATTTTATTTAAAAAAGTTTGATTTGATTTAAAAAAGTTTAGTTTTTTGCACAAAGTTTCATGTGTTTTGAAAAAGTTTAATTTGTGAAAGAAAAAATCCTTTGATTTGAAAAAAAGTTTCATTTGATTTTAAAAAAGTCTCATTTGATTTAAAAAAAAATCTCATTTATAAAAAAAATCATTTCTTTGAAAAAAAAATTTCATTTCAGGAAAAAAAAATGTATTAATTTGAGAAAAAAATCATTTCATTTGAAAAAAGTTCATTTGAATTTGAAAAAAATTTCGTTTGATTTGAAAAATGCTTCATTTGATTTGAAAGCAGTTTCAATTGATTTCAAAAAAAGTTGTCTCATAGATTTGTAATATCGAGGATGAACTTTAAACATGCAGATGAAAAAATAATTGAAATGTTAAAAAAACAAAATACTTACATTGCGGATGGAAATCTGAAAGTTTTAAAACAGTATGAAACAAAAAAGCTCAATGTAATATACTACAATGCATTAATCGAAGCAGATCCGGAAACGTTCCAAAAGACTATCGCCGCCGAAAAAGTAAATATAGGTTGGGAAAAATGTAGAGTTTTTGATGGCCTTGAGGTACAACAGTGCTATAAATGTAGAGGATTCAACCACAAGGCCGCACAA
The DNA here is from genome assembly GCF_040869045.1 of Eurosta solidaginis. Lineage (NCBI taxonomy): Eukaryota > Metazoa > Arthropoda > Insecta > Diptera > Tephritidae > Eurosta > Eurosta solidaginis. Next base: position 234,949,205 of record NC_090322.1, read on the forward strand.
TGTAAAAATGAAGAAATCTGTGTGAAATGTTTAGAAAAACATAGTTCAAGGGATTGCAACCGAGAATTAACAAATAAATGTATTAACTGCATACGTGCGAAAGAAAGACTAAATATCGATGTGGACATTAATCACGTGACATTTAGTAAAAGTTGTCCACTATATGTGAATAAACTGGAAGCTAAAAGGAGAAAAAATGGTTACTAGCAATCAAAGTCAATAATACTTTTTTATGCAAATATACAAAGACTTATAAATAATAAAGCGGAGTTAGAGCACATTATAGAGGAGCATCAATACGATATAATAATTCTATCGGAAACTCATGTAACCGAAGACATAGAACTTAGTGAAATAAAACTACAAAATTTCAATAGTTTTCAGTGTGTATCAAGCTCTCGAAGAACAGGTGGCGTGATTATATACACGCATAAAGAAATTAAAGCGAATATTGTAGACTGTCTAGTCAGTGATATGAAAATATGGACATTAACAATAAAATGCATCGTTGATAACAACGAGCTGTACATCATGGGGCTTTATAGATCACCAAATAGCTCGGAACGTGAATTTTGCAACACATTTCAAGATAAACTGGAAACAATAACGGAAATAAGTAAAGATTTTATAATAGCAGGCGACTTTAACATTGACTGGTCGAAAGATAGTTTATACAAGCGAGAATTAGAAAAAATAATAAATGATAACGGTATAATGCAGAAAATGAACGAGAGTACTAGAATAACTAGAAACTCTAAAACCTTGATTGATTATGTTTTAACGAATATACACAATCTGAGAGTAACAGTGCAACATTCTCTAAAAATATCAGATCATGAGTCGATAGTTATAGAAAAACCTACTCGCGAAAGTGTAATAAAACCAAAGCACAAAGTAATTGAACAATTCCACTACAACCAGCGTGAATTTAATAGAATGCTTTTAAACAAAAAACTAAAACATAGTAACGCATATGATGTAAATGAAAACACTGTTATTCTGGAAAAGTGCATACAAGATTTGGTGGTAGCTAATACGAGAAGTAGAACGATTAGAAATAGCTCAAGTCGCAACAAATGGTTTAACTCAACGTTAAAGAAGCTAACAATAAATAAAATTAGAGCATACCAAGCTGAGAGAGTAATGGACGATACCAATTCATGATTAATTTATAAAAGTGTATGTAAAACATACAAACAAGAGATAATAAAGGCAAAAAATAAATACTTTAAGCTAAAAATCAATAGCACAACAAATCAAAAAGAAATGTGGAGAATACTTAAAAATTTAATACTTAGCAAAGATGTAAAAGAAATAAGCTCTATAATTTATAAAAACGAAGAAATAAGTGATGAAAATGAAATAGCTGATAAGCTCAATAAATACTTCATTGAGAGCATAGAATTAATAGATCATTCAATTGATAAATAAATATATATTAACAATATTGATCATTGTCCTGAAGCCTTTCATTTTAAAGAAATACAAATTTGCGAACTAAAGGCAATTTGTAAAAAACTTAAGAACAAAAAGGATTGGAATAATGTGAGCCCAAAGATCATTTTGGACAACTGGAATGTACTTGGGCCTTTCTTAACAAAGTTAATAAATCATTCATTAATGAGCGGAGTATTCCCAAATGAATGGAAGGACTCATTGGTAGTGCCAGTTGAAAAAATCGCTAAAACAAAAAATTGTGAAGAGTTTCGTCCAATAAATACTCTTAAGATATTTGAAAAAATAATTGAAGGTGTTGTGAAAAATCAACTACAAACGTACCTAGAAACTAATAATATACTGTCTCTAAACCAGTCCGGATTTCGTAAGAATCATTCGTGTAAAAGTGCAATAAACTTCGTCGTAAGCGAGTGGAAGAAGCGTCCACGAAAAACAGCAATAGCAGCTCTATTTCTTGATTTTAAAAGAGCATTTGAAGCAATAGACAGAGGTATTCTAATAAAAAAGCTGTATATGTATGGAATAAGAGGAAAAGAGCTACTTTGGTTTAAGGACTACCTTACAAATCGTAGACAGCAAACAAAAATAAAATCCACAAAATCAAGTTTGTCATATGTGAATACAGGGGTGCCCCAAGGATCTCTTCTGGGAACAATTCTGTTTATAATTTACATAAATGATATAGAAAAAGTGATATCAAAATCCAAATTGGTAATGTATGCAGACGATACATTGGTATATACAGAAGCAGAAACAGTGGAAGAATGTAAACGAAAGTTAGAATGTGATATAGATGAAATTATGAAATGGCTTAAAATGAATAGGCTCAAATTGAATGAACAGAAAACAAAAGTAATGGTGATGAATACAAATAGCGAAATAAATTTAGAGATAAATAATACTAGTATTGAGCAAGTAACCAATATGAAATACTTAGGTGTAATAATAGACAATGAGCTCAAATTTAACAATCACGTGGACTATTTGTGTAAAAAAAGCTGCAAAAAAGATTTACTTCTTTAGAAGAATACGAAATAAATTAGACACTTTAACAGCAATAAAAATATACAATACAATCATAAAGCCACATTTTGAATACTGTTCCACAATTCTGTACACATCTTGTAACCAATCACAAATAGGAAGAATACAGAAATTACAAAACAAATGTATGAGATCAATAATAAAATGCCACAAATACACCCCAATAAGTCACATGCTTGAAACATTGAAATGGCTAAATATTGAGCAAAAACTGATGCTCAATACACTAATAATGATTTTTAAAATTAAACAGAACAGGGCGCCGATGTATTTAACAAGTTGCATTCAGTATGTTAGAGATACACACCAATATGCTGTGCGGAATGCGAATGACTTTCGACTAGGATTACAGCGGACTACTGCAGCCCAAACACATTATTATATAAGGGCCTTAACATATTTAACTCGTTACCAGATTATATCCAACGAGAGAATAATATTATGAATTTTAAACGGCTATGTATAGATCTTATTCGAGGCTAAAATACTTTTTATTACTTTTTACTTTTTATTACTTAATATATATATATATCATACACGTCTGTGAATTGAAAATGAATTTGTGATATTTAAAATTTATTGTGAAATCAAAAAATATGTAAACATATTAATAATAAATATCAATCTATCTATCATTAATTTGAAAAAGGTTTCATGTTTCATTTGACCTAAAAAAAGTTTCATTTGATTTGAAAGCAGTTTAATTTGATTTTAAGAAAGTTTCATTTGAGTTGAAAAAAGTTTCAATTGATTTGAAAAAGTTTCGTTTGAAAAGAGTTCATTTTGCTTTTAAGAAGTTTTATTTGATTTAAAAATAGTTTAATTTGACCCGAATGCACAAGTTCCGTGCAAGCTTTGAAAATACTATTTTAGGGTTTATGATGTACATGGTACAGCGCCTAATTCTCTGTTGCTGTCAGTCCAACTTGTGGCTTATCTAGCATGTTTACTACGTCATCTCCATATACCTGATCTGAACCCCACGTGATTCGCGGGATTAAGTAAGATCACTGAGGGTGTTGAGTATATGGATATATACTTTAGAGCACAGCGTGAGTACTTTTCACTCAAATTAAGCTTTTTATAATTATGGCGGAATATAAACTAAGTTTCTCTTAGCTTTAGTTGTATAAAATAGGCCTCTAATGTAAACTGTAGGTAGTATATTTGGACGGATAGTTCAGACAAGGGGCTAAGTGTACAATATGCAGTCTAAGCGGGCTTGAGACTATGAATGCCTAAAATTAATTTTTGGAAAAAGTGACGTCTACAGCCGGAACTCACAGTACGAATATTCGGTCATGCCTACCGCCAGAATAGTCTAGATCCCTTAATCCTTTGGGATTGTTAGGGACTCCTGTGTAAACATTAAAACCATTTACACAGTTCTATAATCAAACTATAGAACTATCTTTCCTTCTATGAGGAATAAGAAGTATTATAGGAAGGCTTTAAAAAATGGTCAACAGTCCCCGAGGTTCAAGGGCGTATCTGTGATCGCCTGAACAGTTGGAGCGAAAATGTTTGCAAAACTACCGGTTGTTGTTGTTGTTGTTGTTGTTTTTGTAGGGATAGGGACACTCCCCGAAGGCCTTAGGAAGTGTTACCGATATTGATGGTACTTTGCCGGATCCAGATCCGGAACGTTCCGGTACCATGCCCGACCATCTTGGGAACGATTTGGTATGACCACACGCGACCTTCTAGGCCATACCGCCCTCCCACCCCCTACATCCATGAGGAGTTCGGGGTCGCCAGAGCCTCGGCTGTTAATGAAACAAGATTTGCCATGGATAGGTGAGGTTGACAATTGGGTTGGAGAAGCTATATTTTGCGCTGGCAACACCGCGGGCATATTCCAACCCCCTAACCCGCTAGGGGTAAAACTACCGGTCATGTCTATATCCACTTTGTTCCCGGGGTTTTCAAGAACAGTTTCTCACTCCGAAGTCTTCGCATTTCAGAAGGCAAACAAGGCATTCCAATGATAACAACACGTCTAGGTATTTTAGAGAGTCTGCTATTATCGGATTCTGATGTTGTAGAAGTGCAGGAGATGTATGCGCCTCTGGATATTTTAAGGCGTCGTATGGTATATCGTAGAGGGCGATTGACCAGTGTCCTGCCGGATTTGAATAAAAATCTTCAGACACTCTTTATCAATAGTGAGTTAGATATCAGGGGGCTTAGGGAGCAATATTGAGACATTCATGAATTGAGGTATCCACAACAGCGAATTAGCGTTAATTGGAGATATTGAGGGCTGCCCACACGTAAAGGCTACCAGCAGCTTATTGGGAAAATACAATATATAAATAAATGTAAAAAGAGTTTAAACCGAGCTTCTGAGAAATACAATAAAAATAGATTTTAGTTCAAAAACTTACTGTTAATCTATCTTTTAAGAACTTCTAAAATAAGCTTTGACTTTTAAATTAGTAATTTGCTGCTCCCAGTTGGTGTACCCATCGAAAGACAACGTGCCAAGTTCATTGTAAAAATATACCGCGCAGACGGCTTACCGCGCATGAACTCCTCTATAATGGCCAATGTTAAGAAAGCATTTACTGGCGAATCCAAAGATTTAGTGAGTCCATACGTGCAAGTGTCCTTCGCGGGACTATTGGTAAGAGAGTGTCAGAAGTTCGCCAAGTTATTTCTAATTTTACTTTTCATGCATATTCAGGGAAAGACAACAGTGAAGAAGAATGCGTACGCCCCAGTTTGGAATGAGCAGTTGGTATTTACAGAAATGTTTCCGCCGTTATGTCAGCGTATTAAGGTGAGTGAGCTCAAGTCATATTCTTTTTGTTTTATGCATTACATGTTCCTTCTTACATTTTCTGCCTTCTAATTTTGGTCGAGTTATCGATTTGTTATAGAAGTGTAATAAACTTAAGTTACTGATTTTTTATCGATTATTTATCGAGTGGCTACATATGTGATCAAAAAAAGTTATCGACAAATTATCGATCTGTTAACAAAAACTTGTCTATTATTTATCGAAGATTTTCCGACTTGTTACCGAAAGTTGTTTATTTGTTATTGGAGTGTTACCAATTTACGACTATTGTTTTGGTTTTCGAAAAGCTATCGGTTTGTTATCAAAAAGTTATTTAGTTGTTATCGGAGTATTACCAATTTATAAACGGCGTGTATCGACTTATTATAGAAAAGTTGCCAATTTTTATGGAAAATTATCGACTTATTATCAAAGAGCTATCGATATAAACTCGAATTTTGATAAATCGACGGTGAGAATTCGTTGTCGATAACAAGCCGATATTAGAATAATAACTTATCGATATCTGCTATTACCGATAAAAACCGACGAAGCTCTTCTTAAAAAGCCCGAAAATATTTTTTTCATTTCACTTCTTTATCAAGCTCAGATTAACTTAAGAATATTTGTTTTTTAGGCGTTCCGATATATTTTTACGCATCGAATTTCAAGAGTATTTGGCACTCACGTTTTTTATACCCAGCTGTACTTGTACACAGGGTATTATAACTTTGATTGGATAACGGTTGGTTGTACAGGTATAAAGGAATCGATATAGATATAGACTTCCTATATCAAAATCATCAGTCTCGAAAAAAATTTGATTGAGCTATGTCCGTCCGTCTGTCCGTTAAAACGATAACTTGAGTAAATATTGAGATACCTACACCAAATTTGGTACACGAACGTATCTGGACCCAGAATATATTGGTGTTCAAAATGAGCAAAATCGTATGACAACCACGCCCACTTTTTATATATATAACATTTTGGAAAACACAAAAACCTGATTATTTAGTAAATAATACAACTAGAATGTTGAAATATGACGTATGGGCTGATATTGAGACTCTTGATAAAAATTTGAAAAAAAAAATTTTAAATGGGCGTGGCACCGCCCACTTGTGATAAAATCAATTTTACAAATATTATTAATCATAAATCAAAAATCGTTAAACCTATCGTAACAAAATTCGGCAGAGAGGTTGCCTTTACTATAAGAATGCTTTGAAGAAAAATTAACGAAATCGGTTAAGGACCACGCCCACGACGTGGACGAATAAAATAAGCTATATCTTTGCAAAAAAGAGCTTTATATCAATGGTATATCATTTCCCAAGTGGATTTATAACAATAAATAGAAAAATCTTCAAATTTTAAAAAATGGGCGTGGCACCACCCCTTTTATGACTAAGCAATTTCCTATGTTTCGGGAGCCATAACTCGAAGAAAAATTAACGGATCGTAATAAAATTGGGTACACAAATTTTCTATAAAACCGCTATAGTAAAAAATATTTCTAGTAAAAATGGACGGGATCGGTTAAAGATCACGGAAACTTAGATATAAAACAAGTTTAAAAGGGTCATAGACTGGAATAATAAGATATAACTTAGCAAAAAAATAGTTTTGAATCAATTATATTTCACTTATCAAGTTTTATTGTAAGAGAAAATGGGAAGACATTTTTTTTAAACGGGCGGTGCCACGTGTTATGTAGAAATGGAATTTATCGGAAATGAAATGTACAATTAAAGTTCACACTGAGTATATAATGTTCAGTTACACACGAACTTAGACACCTTTACTTGTTTTAAACTATTTTTATTTCACATTTTCCGACTGATTGCTTTCAGATTCAACTACGCGACGCTGATCCCATGAAGCCAGCCATAATCGGTACACACTACATAGATCTTAAACAAATATCCAATGATGGTGATCGCGGCTTTCTACCCACTTTCGGTCCTTCTTTCATACATCTCTATGGCTCTACGCGTGATTATACCCTACTCGATCAACACTCCAATCTAAATACGGGCTTGGGTGAAGGTGTAAGCTATCGCGCACGTTTGCTACTTGCTATACGCACAGAAATTACAGATAACATGGAGATGACCACGGAGAAGAATGTAGAACTCGAGCCCGCTTATCCCATAACAGAATCATCCTATTCACGCAATGAAGAATTTTTCCTTTTTGGTTCTATTATAGAGGCGTCAATGTTGGATAAGAAAGTTAGCGATAAGACAGTATTTTTTGAATTGAGTATGGGCAATGCAGGTAATTCATTAGATGGTCATAATGAGAGTTTCTCAACGGCCACTGAAGATGGTGAAGAAGGTTGTGTGCTCGATACTGTAGATACTACTTCTTTTAGCAGCGTTACAAATGCCTGCAAACCAATTAGTCACGATAAGTCACATTATTATTTGCCCTATTGGGACTATAAGCCATGCATGGATGTAAGGTGTACGCTGCCAGATCTTCGGAGGCGTATGTATAATAGCAATATGTTGGCGAAAATGTCGGAGAAGTTGGTAAGTGAAAATTGCGTTTGACGTAATTTTAAAACGTGATTTTAACTCAAACGTTTACTTTTCAGGAAGAGGGTTTGTCAAAGACAAAAAAATTAATTGAGGATGAAGATATAAAAGCTGAAGTACGCTTACGCACCACACTCGAGGATCTGGCATCAGCTTGTATGCGCTACACGAGCATAACTAAAGCTAATTCGACGGGTCCAGGAAGTGGTAAGACAAAACTGGATAAAGAGCGCATGAAGCTTTGTCAAAGTGAGATAGTAAGTTGTGCTTTTCGTTGTGATTTTCGGAGTATGGGCCTTTGGTAATAACTCACAATCAATGTCTACTCTAGGAAAATTTATGTAATCTAGCACGCAATCTACGCGCACTCGTCACGCGCAGCTCATTGAAAGAGCGCTATAAAACCGCCCATACGTTCCAGCAGAAGCTTAAGTTTCTCATCGAAGATGTAAGTTGAGATCGCGACTCATCTTTATAAGGTTGTGCTACGCAATATAGGTACTTAGCCTAAGTTAAATTTTGTATAGGAAAAGGTCTCGTCGCATGTCGAAAAAGGTAGAATACTAATTAGCTGAAACATCACTCACAAAAGTGTATACCTTGAAAAGACTCCGTCGGCCCTCATCAAATTGTTTGCGACAAACTGGTTTCTACATTGCGCCATCTTCAGTGTAATTGTTTATTCGCAAGTGCAAAAAACTGTAAACATCCATAAAAATTCACTTAGCTAATTTGATGTTTTATTGCCTTCCCAATTGTAGATTAGGGCGACTTTTCATCATCTCTTGTTAAATTTAGTTTGAAGAAAGTCCAATTTCGACGTCATGCCGTCATGTCAATAACATTTTTAGTTCGTGAACAGTTAGAAAGAGTGATAAACTTATTCCTTATAAAGTTGTGAAGAGTCTAGTTTCGGCGCCGTGAACTCTCCTACAGGAAAGCATCAGCCAGGACCCCGTAAACCAAGCAGTGGATCGAGGAGAACGGCATCCTTAAATCATAACGGTAGATCTGTTCCTCATGCATTGGCCCGCGACCATTGCAAGAGTTCGTAAGAGAGAGTCATTCAATCAAAAGGTCGAAGCTAGAGTTGTGCAGTTGAGGGATTCGTAATCCCAAAAGCAGCGGAGCTTTCTGCACTCAGGCTTACGACTGAAGATAAGTAGCATAAAAGCAAAAGCCCCATCGCCTTTACATAAGTGAGGAAAGACAATATCCGTGAAAGCGCCCCTTTCGCTTAGCCAGCCAGCAAGAGTAGAGATGTGTACCTAAAAGTTGATATCCACTCCCGCTGGCTTACAGGCGCCTTTTTATATACCGTTTATAGAGGCGCATCAAATAAACACAAACAAATATTTAACACTTCCGCTAGTTTTCGTTGGCTTTTGATCATCAGCTGATGATTGCCCACACACATTTTCTATATTCTTTCATAGTATGGATCGTACATATTATTGAAACGCCGAATTATTCGCCGAGAAATTGAGTTATTGAGACTTTTCGTTGACTTAGCGAGAAGTCCTAATGGATGGCTTCTATCCCAGCTGCAAAGACGAGCAGGATATCGAATGTGTTGAACACTCTTAGCAAATACTCTTATTCCACCATGTCACTAATGGAATGTCGGAGGAGGCGCTCCATTGACTGTTAAGTAGGCTTAGTGCGACTGAATTCGAGGACGCTGGACGCCACGTTAGACATATTGTGCAACTCCCTGCATTTCTTGCGGAGCAAGGGCTTTAGCCTATATAAGTAAACAACTGGCCAGGTGGCCTTAAACAACATATCTGAATTGTCTTATTCTTTTCCATGACCGAAGCTTATTGAGTCTGGATATATTGGTAAACAGGCAATACTAATTAAAGTGGGAAATAATCGACCCATACTTGATGCGCACATGGGTCAAAGACGACTCAACATTTTTGTAGGGCCGAATTTAGGCGAAGACCAATACCTGTGTCATGCGAAGGCAGAGACTATATGTTTTTATTTTCACCTATTGCGCAATCTTCTATGACCTGATTTTGAGGTGAACCCATTTCTGGTTGTTGATTTAAATTTCACCACATTCCTTCAGCCTCAACACTCGTTGCCGGATATATTTTTATGGCTCATTGCAAATGGTAAACGTTATGCCTATCATCGCATGTGTGCACGAGAGCTCATTTACTCCAACACCGAGGAGGAGTGTGGCGTACATTGTGGTAAAATACAGACGCTCTTTCTACGGCTACCTGGGAAGCAATCAATGGGTTCTGCGAGCTGGTTTATACAAGCTAAACTTTCAATATTTTTGTGGCTGGGTGTTGTCGGTCATAAGGAACATTTCTTCGAGGGTTTGCCCATTGGTTATGATTTATCGCATGAGCTGCGTAATGCGGAAAGGCCGGGAGCTATGGCACCCAATAATATACATTATTTGGAAAAGTCGGTAAGTTTTGTAGAGAATAAATATTGCTACAGTTCAAGAGGTGCAACAAGTTCATTTATTTCCTTAAGACTTTTCAACTGCGTGCGCACATTTATCAGGCACGTTCGCTTATCGGTTCCGACTCCTCAGGCTTGAGTGATCCTTATGCTACCGTCTATATCACTGAATTCGCCAAAACCACGCAAGTTATCGAGGAGACGCTCAGTCCTACTTGGGATGAATTGTTGGTATTTGATGAAATTCTTGTATTTGGCACCAAAGATGAGATCAAAAAAGACCCACCCACTATTATCATTGAGATTTATGATCAAGACAAAGTTGGTAAATCTGAATTTATTGGACGTGCTATTGCCAAGCCGCGCGTGAAGTTGCGTGAAAACGCCTACAATACACCCACGCTGGAATGGTTTGATATCGTGCGTGGTCATGAGAATGCCGGCGAGTTATTGTCAGCTTTTGAAATGTTGGAAATCGGTTCAACCGATATGCCACGTCTCACCGAACCAAAACTGGTAACGAGTACTCAACAAGAGAAAATCAAAGACAAAAATGCGCCACCGCCGCCGGGTACAATCTTGCCGGTGCCCAAGGAAGTACGTCCACACCTGGCCAAATTCAAGTTAGAAGTGCTATTTTGGGGTTTGCGTGATCTTAAGCGCGTGCATTTAATGTCTGTCGACAAACCGCGCATTGATGTTGAATGTTCGGGTAAAATATTGAGTTCGAATATCATACAGAATGCAAAAAAGAATCCGAACTTTCCAAGCATGTTGAAGTCCATCGAATTGGAGTTACCTTTGGAGGAAACCTATGCACCACCAATTACCATACGCTGCGTGGACTGTCGGTCATTTGGCCGTTACACTTTGGTCGGCACACATCAAATCACCTCCATACATCGTTACATCTATAAACCACCACCTAAAGAGGATATAACAAAATACAAAACCATAGGAGGACAAATTATTCTCTCGGCACCAATGAACGATGAGAGCCTGAGTAATCTTGTGGATGGCTTTAATATGCAAGCGATAATTGCCGCCAATGCCCAGCATGCGAATATGAAAGACTATTATGCTAATCGACGTTCATCGTGTGATCAATTTACACTCTATGGGGCTGCATGCGTGACAAAACTGTAAGACCACTAGATATTTTGGTGAATCATGTTTGATTTTTTATGTGTTTTATCTTTTTCCACAGTGCCAAAAAACAATCATCCAAGAAGAAATCATTGCCAATGGGCAATCCAAATGAAATCGTTACAGAGCAAGATAAAGACGATGAGCTGAGCCGTGATTGGTGGACGAAGTATTTTTGGTCTTTTGAGCGTTTGATTGATTTAACAAAAACAGAAAAAAAACATACCTCCGACAAGTTTTTAGCCCCGCCGCCCAATGTTATGAATCCAAATACACAGAAGTCTGGTATTAAGGGTCCCAAGTTTGTACAAAAGTTGAGTCCGAAAGCTATGGCTGGTGTTGCACGTGGCAAGCAGGATAACAGCAGCGGAAAGGTGTCGCCAAATCAGCAAATGAATCGGGGCAACTTAAACTCAACGGCTGTGTGTCAGGTAACGAACACCTTTTTATACCCAGCAGTGCTAGTATTAATCGTATGTGTTTCAATTATTTTTTTTTTCCCCGACCTAAAATAACATGTCAAATAACCCACATAATCCCAAAATTATATCGAATTCATACCGAAAGTAATACCTATCCGATTTTGAATTAGTACCCAAATAATTCCAAAAGCTATGTACTTCTTAACTACTTGTTTAGACATCTGAACTTAAGTTGAACGAGCAGGATCCACATTCTTAACCCCTACCATACTATAACAGGACCATGCGTCTAGAAATCGGTATAGTGTTGTCTTTAGTGCCGGCTTTTTCACATATCTTCGGCCCATTGAGCTGGTTGGCCTGTGTTGACGCTAATAAGTGCTGTGTATTTGCTTAGCTCGAGAAGGAATCTCGTTCCTTTCTTGTCCAAAGACGTCCACAAAGTCCTTTAGACTTTACAATCTTCCTGATTGGTCCGTAGCAGGTTTTTTGCCCAGTGGTAGGCGTAAAGTCCTGTATGTCGCGTTCATATGCAATTTGGGCTCTTTCCTGGCCATCTCATCATATTTCCTATGACTTGCAGCGGGGCTCGATGCTTCTGCACGATATCCGATTTTTTCCTAGTTTAAATCGAAGACCTTTATTGATGCCTGGTCTTTACTTTAATGTGATAGATTGGTTTAGCCGCCCTACCTCTTCCAGGAAGACACTGCGGGAGGCAGAGCGGTGATACGACTAATTGACCCGTAGATACTTAGAGTATAGGCCAATCTCAGATTAAGTGCTGTGATGAACTACAAACGTAAACGAGGTATCATGTAAGAAGGACCGCAGCTTTATGTACAAAGGCAGTAGGAAAGCGAAAGATAGGAGTATTCTCCCTATTCAGTATTCTACAGACAGGCAGGAACTTAACGGAGATTCCTGCAAGGTAAGTTAGCGGCAGCTGATGAAATCGGGAAGAGAAGGGCAGAGAAGAGCACAGGGAGGTTGTAGTTAGAGAGGCAAATGCTGGATTCAATTAATGAGTAATGGAGTTGAAACAACTACCAACCACCTGATCAATAAGGGAAGGGCAGTAGCTAAGCAGTAGTACGCAGTGGCGGATTTAAATCAGCTAGCGGCCAGCAGATGGAGAGCATGGCAATTCAGTAGCGGAGCAGCGACCATGCGATATCGGTGACGGTGAGAGTAAAGTAGTATGTTACCTTAAAATTACTTTCGCGATTTTTGGCTTCGTAGACTGCAGATACTATGGGGACGATGCTGAGTCTCCCGCTTAATACCACCGCATCACAGTCAATACTACTACTACGTTACTATGCTCATATTCTAGGGGACAACCGGAGTTACAACGTTACTTATCAACGAATTCATCTCTCCCGGTAAGTTTTCCACTCATTTTTTGGGCTTAAACGTGTCCTTCTTCCTTCATGCTAATAAAAGTATGATTGTAAACTTCAGCTGATCGCTGCCTATTCTTTCCGCCAGGGGATCATCTTCCTCAATCGGTATGCAGCATCTAGGACTGCTCTTAGTTTATTATCTTCGACCTTGTTGACTGTTTATCTTAATTTATTTATCCTGGCTCGCAGACCACACCCTTATCGAGCTCATTCACTCGACGCTTACCTCGTAATCTAGGTCCGAGTCATCACTCGTTCTTTCCTGGCTTCCGACCTGGTTCCGATGGCCCGTTATCAAGAAGGCTGCGTTCAAATACAGCTGTACATGCCCGTGGCTGCATATCGTCCAATATACACAGTTCACATACCACCCTACTTTGGGATAGTTGGCAGTTATTAGTCACTGACCCCAGCCGAGTATAATGGCGTTGGATTGTTTTTTGACCAAGAACTGTCAAGTCTCTTCTTCTTCCTTTAGCAGTGCTTCACGCCATTCAGTACCTTCTAACGCAAGTCGAAGGAAACTTGCAGTTTCAACAGGGTTCAATCTTATAGGCATTGGTGTTAGAAGCCAACTACCGAATTACTAATGCAGAATGTTATGAGGACAAGCCGTGTATAATATTTGAGATCTAAAAGCAACAACAACATTTCGTCTTACCGTTCTTTCTTACGTTTTTCTGTCAGTCGTCCTTCAGACTCCATCGAGTACTTGCTATATAATTTCTTTGCTTTTCCTTTCCAACACAGATCTACCCCAACGAACTGGAAGCACAACCAGATTATAATTACTTCCGCGAATGGTTACACTCTTTTGCGCTTTATCGTGGCAAAAAGACCGGAGATTCCACCGAAGATGACAATCGCACTGTAGGCTTCTTTAAGGGTGCCATAAAAGTTTACAAACTACCACCGCCTAAAGGCACTGAGCTGCCCATACCTAACTTACCCGCCAATGATCCTCTACATGTACTTGTACGTATTTATATTATCAAAGGCACAGATTTACATCCGATGGATTTGAATGGTAAAGCTGATCCTTATGTTGTTCTACAATTGGGAAATAAGCGCATATCAGATAAGGAGAATTATGTAAGCAAGCAATTGAATCCAATTTTTGGTAAATGTTTTGAGGTGGAAGCCACATTTCCGCAAGACTCAATGTTGACGGTGCAAGTATTGGATTGGGATTTGGTCGGTTCAGATGATTTGATAGGCGAGACAAGAATCGATTTGGAGAATCGTTATTATAGTAAACATCGCGCAACATGCGGTTTGGCTCTGAGATATGAAGTGTAAGTGGTTATGAATGATTTCTCTCTCAGTTATTGAAGTCACGTGAGAGAAATCGAAGGCAATTATGTGACAGAGAAAGGAGCTTAAGCGCCAAATACACGACATGAACATTTCCGCGAACATTCCGCAATCTTGTTCGCAACTTTGGCCATACACCATACGAACTTTTGGCCGAACATTAGTTCTCTTTCAGACAGCGATGAATACGGACAACAATTGTGCTGCAGCAATATTGCTCGCTGTGGCAATTAAGCGTAAAAAAAAGAGAGAAGATCCCAAAAAAAGAATTTGGTGCAAAGAATGGTTTAAAAAACGAGCAGTTCTTGGACAAAGTGAGCTTATTAAAGAACTGGAATTCACGTCACAAAATGATTTTAAAAATTACGTTCGTATGAGCAAGGCAACATTTGACCAACTTTTTCAAAAAATTTTGCCACTCATAACGAAACGGGATACAACAATGAGAGAAGCGATTCCCCCTCATCACCGCCTTGCTTTAACTTTGC